>NC_053169.1:85177388-85304888 GCF_016835505.1 Polypterus senegalus | reverse complement strand
ATCTTAAATCATTCTTGAGGCAGATTGAAGACTTAAATGCCAGCTTAAGTGAATCAGTTTTAACACAAAAAGATGCTGACCGAAGAAGAGAAGAAGCAGGCCGCTAGAGTGGAGAAAAGAAGAGCTGCTCACGAAGCAGCAAGCGCATCAACCTCTGAGCAAATGAATGCTAAACGTACAGAGAAAGAGGAGGAACACTAGTCAAGTGTATTCACTGCACGTTATCGTGCAGTACTCCATTACTGGTATTATATATTAGTCTATAACAAGTCTAAGATAAACCTGCTTAATTCAGATTAGTGATTTATGGAGCTGGAGCAATGAATATCCAGAGAAAAACTCTTTAGAGACACTGACCAGGAATAGGGTTCAAAACCAGGATGCCAGATACCTGAGAGAGCAGCATTAACACAGTAGATATAAAAACATTAAATAAAAAAATTACAGTCTTGATTGTCCCAGGGACCATTGAGAGAAGCAAACTCCTTTTTAAAATTCATTTATTTTTGTTCTTTATTTCACCTCATGAAATTTCTTGTATGAGGAATTTGTTAATTTTCGTATACCCCTTGGGGTCAGAGCACAGGGTCAGCCATTGTACAGCACCCCTGGAGCAATTGCAGGTTAAGGGCCTTTCTCAAGGGCACAGCAGAGTAGGATCTCTTTTGGGAGTAACAGGGATTCAAACCGGCAACCTTCCAGATGCCAGTGCAGATCCTTGGGACATATTAAAAGGATCCAATGATTCACCTGCTTGTATTATACTTGCATCATGGCCTAAAGCCTTCAGACAGCAGCTCTGCTTCTTTTAGAAAATAAACAGAACTGACATGAACACAGGAGAACTGGTTTATTAAAACAAAATGGATTTTACTGACCCACAAGTTTTGAACTTTCTAATCTCTAGAAATGACACTGTTTCATTTTGACTGAGACTAGCAGTTCAGATTTATATGATTGTTAAGTGTTGCAGATATACTGTATATAGTTTGTCAAGGAGTCCACAAGTACAGTATTACACTCAGTACAAACAGCTTACAAGAAGTATCTGAACTAAGTGCCCAGTCAAGCTCAATGCTGAAGAACATTTTTAAGAGTCTCTTTCTGTTTTACTTTAATAAAGTAAATAGCAACACACAATACAAAGACACAGACTGTGTAAATGCCTGTCTGATACCTGGACCTAGGGTTCTTATTTACAAAAGCTGTGTTTGAAGTTTCTTTTCACTCACCTCCAGACCCACTCTAACTCATTATTTCACTAACATGACCGCCCTTTCCCTGACTGTTGTTCCTTTGCCTGGGATAAATTGTTGATTTATGAACCAATGACAGTTAAAGGCCAGTCAGACTCAATCCTGCTGTAGTTCCTGGTTTAATAGTGGCTGCTTCAAATTGTTTCACCATGGCACAGATTACACCCTCAGTCTCTAGGAATGTTTCTAAACTCCCCCCATCAAATTGCTAGTTAATCCTCTACACTCACTATTCATTATCTACATAACATCCCATCCGAGTATAAATAAGAATTTATTTTTCACTGCACCAAAAGTGCAAGGGGAATCTTCCAGTTTATTTTATCAACTGTTATTTTATCATTCATGCACATACAGTTAAGCTGCACAGCAGTACTTCGATGTTAATGACAGAGTAGCCTAACCTAAGACACAGAAGAGATGGTGTGCACAACTTGATAAAAATGAAAACTGGGCATCCAAACGACCTGCATGACCTCCTATAACTTTTCCTATGGAACTCTCTTTGTATTGTACACTGCACTATGTTTGCACTTATGTAGGCCAGGTTGTAGAGGAAAAGTTCAGAGCTGTAGTCCTCACTTCTTACTGTATGTCCTACTCATGAACAATAATAACCACAAGGCTTTACTACAACTGTGAAGAAGTATCAGCAGCAAAGGAAACACTGGCTACAAATTCTAAGGCTGAGTCAATAGGGCAAATGAAGATTATCATTAGTAATGTGCAGAAACTGCACGACTGACAGGTTTACATTTAAGTGCTTCAGAGAATATGAACAGGTTAAAGCACACCAGAATTTGCTCCAGTGAAGTGGAAATCCTGCCTACTATAAATACTTGAACATCTGTCTAACCAAAAGAAAAAGCTAGCTGGAGGAAGCTTGAAATTATGGCTCAGTGTACATAAGCCCATTTGTCCCAGATCATTCTGAAATGTTTTAGAAGGGGGTCAATGAATTCCCATTAGCCAATACTATTGATGACAGCATTAGGAAGTAGGAAGGCTTGTTCCTGTTATGCTCTCCCAGCACAGAACGGAAATCCAGCACAAGCTAACAGCCTGTTTTATGACTTTACATGGCATGTTAACAGACGTATTGAAACAAACAACAGAGGTAAACATGGGAAGATGCACTTTGATAAAATGTCTAAAGTCTGAGTAACTCACAAACTGAGAAATGCTGGGGAAATGGAAATGGTTGAGGTATATGAGAATTTTAGGAAGGTAAAGGCCACTAGTTATTCAAAATAGCTATGCAAATGTAAATATAAAGTGTTTCATGCCATGTGAAGTGAAGCTACAGACACAAAGATAAACCAGGATTAGAAATGGGAGTCAAAAGCACTCTTTGTTGCATTTAAAACATTCTTCACAACCTAAACAAAATGCAATTGTATCCCTACATGTATGTTGATAAATCCCAAAGGAATGAATTTAGATAAATCATTCATGTGTTCATTTTCTTAAACTATTATCTCCAATGACATGTTCAGTTCAATTCAATTCCTTTTTATTGTCTTCAAAGGGAAATTTGGTTTGTCAACAATAGATAGATAGATAGATAGATAAGATAGATAGATAGATAGATAGATAGATAGATACTGACATCACATTAAAAACATATCACAAAGGACAAAGCCATTAAGCATAAACTTAGAACAAATAAACATAATATCGTGTGAGCATAATACATATCGTATCGTATATCGTACATAAATATTATACCAACAGTGAGACTTAACTGATGGTTAATGAAAATGTTAGTTGCTCACTATTAAAGCCTGTGGATGTTCATTCAAGTTGAACTTTTTAGAAGGTTAATAGCAGCTGGAATGAAGGAGTATTTGAACCAGTTTCTTCTGAATCCTTAGGACCTTGAACCCGTGACATGATGCAAACTGGAAGCAACACCCCAGCATCATCAGGTGAAAGGCAGAAACCAGTCTATCACATCACATCCTCCTTGTGTCTACGCAGCTCTCCCCTCACAAGCCATAGAGTTGAATGTTATTAAGATTTCATCCACTCAATACTGGCCTTGTATGAGTGAGTGTGCATGCGACTGAGTGGGTTTTGGGAGGGCTTTGTGCCTTATAATTCTGCAGGTTTCTGTGCTGCCACTGAGGCTCTTAGGATAGGCTTCAACAACCCCGCTTTACAAAAGGCAGGTTTTATAAATAAATGGGTGCACAAAGCTTGCAACATAAAAGAAAACTAGAAAACAGTTAAGAGTATGTTACAACATTTATCACATACATTAAATACTGTAGTTTCTTTGTTGATTTGCCTGGTGTATCAAGCACTGGACTTGCCTAACACCTTTGTAAATGTCTTGTTTGTGGAGTTCTGCTCAGCCTTCAATACCATTATTCCAGAGTAAACTAATCCAGTTAGGCATACCCTATGGTGTCTGCCAGTGGATTACGAGTTTCTTGACAAGTAGGAAGCAGTATGTGAGACTGGGCCCTTATATGTTGGATCCAATATCAATTAGCATAGGCTCCCCCAAGGCTTTATACAAATTAATGTATATCCACTGACAAATCTGTAAAAATCCTACATTTTGTAGATGACACAGCCTTAGTGGGTCTCATTTCCAATAGTGAAATGTCTTCCAATGAAAGAGAGTTGTGCCATCTTGTAAAATGTTGTTTTTGTAACAACTTGGAGCTGAATGCTATTAAAACATTGTAAATGAGGATTGATTTCCGCTAACAAGTCACTAACTGTCAACCTTTGCAAATTAATGGCCAGACTACGTCTGTGGTTCAGTCATTGAAATTCCTGGGGACAACTTTCACTAATACATTAAGATGGGACAAGCACATCACCTCCATCATCAATAAAACCAGGCAGAGATTGTTCTTCCTTCTCCAGTATAAGAAGCTTTGCATAACATGGTGTATATTGTTCAATTTTTGATCAGCCATTATTGACAGTATTGTGACCTCCTCCATCACCATTTGGTTTCCTTCTGCTTCCTCTCGTTCTAACACTCGGATGCAGTAGGTAATGTGTTCAGCTGAGAAAATCATTGGCTGTTGTCTTCCAACCTTAAAAGATCTGTTTATCGCCAGAGCTAAAAAGAGAGCAGGAAAGATTGCAACCACCCCAACAGCCATCTGTTCATTAAACTGCCATCACAGAGGAGGTGTAGGTCTATTTCAACCCAAACTATGTGCCATCTCCACAGCTTCTTTCCTCAAATTATTCTGATCCTAAATAAACTTGCATAGGGTTACTCCTGTTTTTGCAACATCGTAACTGTGCTGTTTATCTATTCGTAAATATTTCATACTTGTCAGGCTTGGACTATTTAACTTCTATATCATTTTGTATGGTTTTTGTATTTATTTGAGTTAACTGTTTCAGTTTATAAAAGTTTTGTTCAAGACCTTGTATTGGTATAGTGGTTTGCACAGTGTCAGGTTAATGATGGATTGAAATTGTGTTGGCTTGAGTTGGTAATGTCTTGTATTCCAGGTTCTACACCTAACCAAAGTCAATTCTGGTATGTTTCACAAGCTAGCAATAGTGATTCTGATTCTGATTCCGATTCCAAAGCAGGCTCTTTATACCTGAAAATAAGGCGCAAGCAATAGACAGTATTACCAAATATGATTTTACAAAGCAATTTCTGTGTGTTGTGGGCACATACGAGAGCCCACAGACGACTGTGAGCTGACAAACAAGAGACAATAACCAAAAGGACTAAAAGAATAGTCAGAGGAGTGCAGGGTCAAAACCAGACAAACACGGATACCAAAACATCTTTAATTCATAGGGCTGAAGAGTTTAGGAAGTCAAGAGCAAGGCAAAGGTCAAAACTGAAAAAAAAATCTAACAATGGATCTTAGAAACTGACTATGCTAATTGAGTTCCATCCACCAAGAGATAGCGAACCAAACAACCGCCACCATATTCATTAGCAGATCAGGCACTGATGTCACAAATTGAGGCACAATGACAACGATAAAAAAAAATAGCATTATGATAAATAAATGGGATAATAAAAAATAATGTCAAAATGAATGCAAAACTAAAAATAGCAAAAATGAATTCTACATATTACAATAATTCAGAAATTGAAAAAGAAACATTAGCAAATTGTGTGGTAAATACAGAAAAAAAATAAAGAAACCATAACTTCAGCTTTGGCTTAAACACTGCTGGGGCCAGTATCCCAGCTGCCTAATAAGTTGGCCCCGCCTCCATAGGAAGCACATACAGGAGGCAGTCCTGAGAACAAAAAACACTAAGTATATACTTAACTTAACAGCAAGATTAATTTACACCATGTGAACAAAAATCAGAATGTTGCATGAAAACAATGCAACAAACAGAGATAGTAACATAATACGAAAAATACTACCTGTAAAACAACAAAAAGAAGAAACAAAGAATAACCTTGATCCAGGGAAAACACCCTATCTGAAACATAACAGGGGAGGATGTATGCCGTTCAAAATGTCCTTGTTTGAGCACATTCCCTAGACTTTCACAAAAGGAATTTCAGTAAGTGATTTATTTATCATTATTTTAGTAAAATAAAATACACGCGTTTGGGATGATGCATTTTGCATATAACTGGGTGTCATATTATGGATTTTTTTCTTGAATTATTTGATATTATTTGAAATTGCTCATTGGTCCCTACTGAAGCCCTTAATGCCAGGAGCTTTGTTATCTATCTCTATTCAACACAAAAACATGGCATTGAAATTTTTTCACAGCCATCGCTACCAATACTAGGTAAGTAACAGGTACAAAAACCTTCATTTTTGGAAGGAGTGTTTCTTTAGGTAGAGAGTTCTGTAACAAATACAGTATTTTAGTAAATGGTCTAATCCATGTGAATAGGCAGTATGTGTCAAAGTTCTGCACAGCCTTACTGCATCAAACATCCTGTAACATGCATTAGCTGATACAAATGCCATTGTTGCAATTATTGTAAAAGTGTAAGCATTTAAACAAAAGCACTGTAAATAATGAAAATCAAAACAAAAAGGGATACTCTTCAGTGGTACTGTTAATTTATTCAAGTGTAGTTACACTGGACGTTAAACACTTTGTATTTCTAGATTAATTGTGCATAGACATCCAACAATTGCATGTACCAGACACTGTCCACCAATCTGCCCACATGAGTATGGCATACTGGCATAGTGTACCAGTCTGCAGAACTACAAAATAGGAATTCAAATGAATTCTTAAAAAAAAACTCCACTTACCCAAGATGGCAACAACTTCATCATCTTGTATTACTTCCAAAGACCCCGATACTACAAAGCAAAGGCTGTCCACACTTTCTCCCGCATGGTAAATCAAGTCCCCCGGAGCACAATGGATGGTCTGGAACTCCATGGCTAAAGCGCGCAGGCAGCCATCGCTGGCAAGTCGGAATGCTGGATGCTCTTTGAACACCTTGCGGTTCAGATGTACACAAATATCGGCCCTCATATCCTTGGGGCAGATCTGTAAAACCTTTATATAAAAAAAAAAGAATACAATGATAAACTGTAAATAGGTTTTTGGATATTTTGAAATCATCTTTAATTACATAAAGGAGATGTGCATACCTTAAAATAACAGGGAATAGGATCAAACAAGTGGGGGAGGGGGAAGTGTGGAGGAGTGACATTTTGTATGCAAGTTTGATAAATACTTTGTATGTCTTTATTTGTAAGCTAAACATACAAATTGTAATATTAGTGTTTGTTTAGGCTTGTTGTACTTTCATGTCTAATTAACCAACTCCAGAATCTTCAGGATATGAATTGCACTGCAGGGATGGTGGTAGGGGGCTCAAACTAGTTTGGAAAGGGTGATTCAGAGAAGGACCTTAAATAAACCAACCCCTGCAGAAAGGCCATAAAACTACCAGGCTCGCAAGCTTCAGCTAAACAAATGGTATCCACTTCTTGAGATCAGGAGTGAAAAGACAGTGTGTGCACTCATTGGTCAGAAGTACGGCTGTTTGGGATTGGTTTTGAATTAGAGGCCATTCTGTACGACAACATCCTATTGGTCTACAGGAATGTATAAAATTGGACGCTCTACCCCTCCCACTCTCTCACACACACACACTATGGCCGTGAAAAGAACACAATGAGGAGCACAACCTAGCAGCCATATTGAGACAGGCATGTGATGTGAAGAAAGATGACTAGAAATGAAGACTTGCCCAGAGACATTTGTGTAACTACAAGTCTGTGTGCCACCTGAAACTACACATCTATCATTTATTATTTTGTATGGTTGGCAAAATTCACATTTTCACTTTGCTTCATTAATATTATTTTATAAATATTATCAATAATACATTATTAAAAGTTGTAACTTAACTCCTGCTTCTCCTTTTACTCTAACTGCCTGTGATTATTGATGTAGAAGGGAAGGTGAGGAGAAGTGCTAAAGTACAATACCTTATAAATGGTGGTAAGTCTACGGGATTTGAGGCATTCCGATAAAGTCTATATAATAAAAAGAGTACAAAAGGGGAAAGTAGAGTCACATAGCACTACCATGACAAAACAGGCAATGAAGGTAAATAGGTTTGAAGTAGTAAGGCTGCACCTCCACATGAAGGCTAGAAATGTGTTATATTCAGTATATTATATGTATGTTTACACATATATACATATATACAGTACATACATATATATATACATACATACATACATATATAAATACATACATATATACATACATACATACATACATATACATATACATATACATATATATACAGGGTGGGCCATTTATATGGATACACCTTAATTAATGTGAATGGTTGGTGATATTAACTTCCTGTTTGTGGCACATTAGTATATGTGAGGGGGGGAAACTTTTCAAGATGGGTGGTGACCATGGTGGCCATTTTGGATCCAACTTTTGTTTTTCAATAGGAAGAGGGTCATGTGACACATCAAAATTATTGGGAATTTCACAAGAAAAACAATGGTGTGCATGGTTTTAATGTAACTTTATTCTTTCATGAGTTATTTACAAGTTTCTGACCACTTATAAAATGTGTTCAATGTGCTGCCCATTGTGTTGGATTGTCAATGCAACCCTCTTCTCCCACTCTTCACACACTGATAGCAACACCGCAGGAGAAATGCTAGCACAGGCTTCCAGTATTCGTAGTTTCAGGTGCTGCACATCTCGTATCTTCATAGCATAGACAATTGCCTTCAGATGACCCCAAAGATAAAAGTCTAAGGGGGTCAGATTGGGAGACCTTGGGGGCCATTCAACTGGCCCACGATGACCAATCCACTTTCCAGGAAACTGTTCATCTAGGACTGCTCGGACCTGACACCCATAATGTGGTGGTGCACCATCTTGCTGGAAAAACTCGGGGAACGTGCCAGCTTCAGTGCATAAAGAGGGAAACACATCATCATGTAGCAATTTCGCATATCCAGTGGCCTTGAGGTTTCCATTGATGAAGAATGGCCCCACTATCTTTGTACCCCATATACCACACCATACCATCAATTTTTTTGTTCCAACAGTCTTGGAGGGATCGATCCAATGTGGGTTAGTGTCAGACCAATAGCGGTGGTTTTGTTTGTTAACTTCTCCATACAAACATAAAAGTTTGCCTCATCACTGAACAAAATCTTCTGCGTAAATTGAGGGTCCTGTTCCAATTTTTGTTTTGCCCATTCTGCAAATTCAGTGCGCCGATCTGGGTCATCCTCGTTGAGATGCTGCAGTAGCTGGAGTTTGTAAGGGTGCCATTTGTGAGTAGCTAATATCCGCCGAAGGGATGTTCGACTAATGCCACTCTCCAGTGACATGCGGCGAGTGCTACGCTGTGGGCTCTTGCTGAATGAAGTTAGGACAGCCACTGATGTTTCTTCATTAGTGACAGTTTTCATGCGTCCACATTTGGCAAATCCAACACTGAACCGGTTTCACGAAACTTAGCAAGCAGTTTGCTAACTGTAGCATGGGAGATGGGTGGTCTCGTAGGGTGTCTTGCATTGAAATCTGCTGCAATGACCCGGTTACTGCGTTCACCAGACATCAACACAATTTCTATTCGCTCCTCACGTGTTAACCTCTGCGACATGTCATTGGCTGTAAACAAAGAGAAACTTGTAAATAACTCATGAAAGAATAAAGTTACGTTAAAACCAAGCACACCACAGTTTTTCTTGTGAAATTCCCAATAAGTTTGATGTGTCACATGACCCTCTTCCTATTGAAAAAACAAAAGTTGGATCCAAAATGGCCACCATGGTCACTGCCCATCGTGAAAAGTTTCCCCCCTCACATATACTAATGTGCCACAAACAGGAAGTTAATATCACCATATTAACATATACATACATATCTTTTGAGTAAATTGAAGTAATTGCAGCCCTGCTCATCTGCACAATAATATCTTGCATCATAAGCACAAAATGAAACATACTGCGCAGAAAATGCTTACACTTTATTGCACAGAATGCCTGACTTTTAAACACACTGCCACTTATAACTAACTAGCAAAATACCCGCGCTTCGCAGCGGAGAAGTAGTGTGTTAAAGAAGCAATGAAAAAGAAAAGGAAACATTTTGAAAATAACGTAACATGATTGTCAATGTAATTGTTTTGTCACTGTTGTGAGTGATGAGTGTTTTTGTCATATATATATATATATATATATATATATATATATATATATATTTACACACACACACATAAACATATATATATATACATATCTATACATATACACACATATACATACATACACACACATATATACACACAAATACATATATATATATATATATACATATATACACACACACATCTATAAACATATATATACATATACATACATATCTACATATATACACACACAGCTATTTCGTATCAGTGCAATACGCTGCTTGTTAAAACGGATGACTCCCGCTCTTACGTGCAAGTCTGCATTGATATTCACCCTGGCCATCGGACCTTACTCTTATTCTATGTTAATTAATGTTGACTTATGTTTATCTTTTATTGTGTCTTCTATTTTTCTATTCATTTTGTAAAGCACTTTGAGCTACATTTTTTTGTATGAATATGTGCTATATAAATAAATGTTGATTGATTGATTGATTGATTGATATTATGAACTATCGTATTTGTTCAAGTTCTATTTAAATTTTAAATAGAAGGAATTTTTATTTAGTCGACAGAAATATCTTTGGTAGGAATGGTAAAAACAGACAGGAATATTATTCCTGAATAAATCAACTCAAACCTTAAACAACTTATAATATTTTGCTCTCCATAAAAATATATCCTGTCTAAATTATACAAGTTAGAAATAAAGTAAACATTAAAAGAACAAACATTCAAATTTCTTTACTCTTATGTAATTTTATATAAAAAATAAACTTAGATTTTAAATATCCCAAAAGATTTTGCTCTCCATAAAAATATATCCTGTCAAAATTATACAAATTCAAATATGAACATGCTGCATAACAAAACCTGGAAATATAAATAAAATGTGTTCCTTTCAGCAATAACAAATCAAATCATTCAGTTGTCTTTGCTCATATGTCATTTTAGAGCTGGACGCCTGGCATCTTTTTTTGGCCACAAGTTCGTTTCTGTTTGGTGTGAGGTTCTGTGTTGTGGAGATTCTCAGGATGGATTGCAGGTGCTCATCAGTGAGGCGACTCCTGTGTGCTGTTTTGTTAGTCTTTATCACTGAGAAGAGCTTCTCACACAGATATGTGCTACCAAACATGCACAAGGTTCGAGCCGCATGTAGACGGACTTTTTTTGTTCTTCAAAGTCACCAAAGCGCCGTGCAAACTCAGTGTGCTCAGTTTATCAGCAAAGTGCGTATTTGGGAACACCGTAGTGACGACTTGGTTTAACATTACTTGGCAACAGGGTTGCACTGGTGCATTTGTGTCTCCCATAAAAGCAGCTTCACTTGAAATCACTTTGTGATTGTGCACGGGTAAAAACGTCCGCTGAAGTGTCAGATTCTTATTTAATTATTCTGCTTTCTGTATCTTCTGCATTGCATTCAGGTTACCCTGATGTTTTGTCTCATAGTGCCGTCTTAGATTAAATTCTGTAATTACAGCCACATTAGCTCCACAAATGAGACACACGGGTTCAGTAAACATATACTCAGCCTCCCATCGGTTTTAAAGGCTCTATTTTCAGAATGAACTTTTCTCTCAGCATCGTGTGAGCTAGCCGCAATAACTTGCAGCATCATAAGGTAGACTTGATTAACGGTAAGTGTTGGCAAGGCAGCTGAAGCGCTGCATTATGGGATCTGTAGTTTATTGTGTTACCAGCGCTTCATATACCTGGGCCATTAATAACAATAATACAGTATATAAAATGATCTCGGGGCGGATATAATTACGCCGGGCGGATGTGGCCCGTGGCCCTTGAGTTTGACAAATATGGACTAAATAGAACTTGAAAAGATATATTTTTGAAATGTGATCGCGCAATTCAGATAGAGTTGGCCTACTACAGCCTGCATCCTCCCTCGCTCTTACTTTTTACCGTTCATCTAATGAATACACTGAGTATGGCTTTACCAAAACAATCATTGATGGCGAATAAAGTATCCATTATTCGAGTATGTAGATCGGAATATATATATACATATATATATACCAGCGTATCATAGCGGAGAAATAGTGTGTTAAAAAGCTAGAAAAGAAAAGGGAACATTTTAAAAATAACGTAACATGACTGTCAATATACAGTATTTGTTTTGTGAGTGTTACTGAGTGTTGCTGTCATCAAGGATTTGATTATCATTATTTCTTTCAATCAGGCTCGTATTTGTAGGATGTGTTGTGTTCAAGTTACATTCCGTGTTTGTCAATCGTTGTAAAGATGACAGGTTTCTTTCATCGATTCGTTTCTTACTGCATCAATAAACAGCTCGTCTTCTTCTTTATCTGAGACCTGACACACTGCATGCACGGGTTTTTTACACTGTCTTCCTTTAGCGGGACATTGACTTTTCCACCGTGTGCTTTGTTTCCGCAGTAGCTGGATTTATGAATATGCTTATCAGGCGCTTCATATTTTTGCTGCCTTTTCAATTGTGTAATTCGGTTTTGTTCAGCTCTTTGGAACTGTTGCTTTTATCTGTGCACTGCGTCAGTTCACGTGAGCCGCTCGGTGTACATGCATCGAAGGTTCCCAGCTGTGCTGGTGCCATCTCGTGCTATGTCCATGGCTGTATTTAATGTTACCTTAGTCCTGGCACTTAAAACTTTCTCTCGCAGTTTCGCTGAGTTTGTGTCAAACACCACCCTGACCATCTCATCTTCCTCTCCATAAACACAGTCCTTCACCCGTGAATATTTAGTGGGAGTTTGCTATTGGATTGCCGCTGACGGACGACCTTATATGGGCAGGCACTAAATTACAAACGCCAGCGCAGCCTGTCTATGAACTTAATTTAAAGTGTAGGTTTACATCGTGCTTTGATTCCGAAGTAGCAGAACTCATGAATATGGTTGTATATGTCACTTTCGCCGCTTCTTATTGTTTCGCTGCCTTCTCAATTATATAATGCATGTTTTCTTCAGCGCTTTTTGGAGGTCTTCCTGGTTTTCTATGTACTGCGTGATTACGTGGGAGGCGTGATGATGTCACACGAAACTCCACCCCCACGGCGTTCAAGCTCATCTCCATTACAGTAAATGGGAAAAACAGCTTCCAGTTATGACCATTACGCGTAGAATTTCGATATAAAACCTGCCCAACTTTTGTAAGGAAGCTGTAAGGAATGAACCTGCCAAATTTCAGCCTTCCACCCACACGGGAAGTTGGAGAATTAGTGATGAGTGAGTGAGTGAGTGAGTGAGGGCTTTGCCTTTTATTAGTATAGATTCTCTACTAAAGTCCATTCGTGACATGTGAAATATCAGCCTTTACATTTAGTGCCATCTTTTTAAATACTCCATGAAAAATGTAGTAAGATTCACATTTGGAAAACATTTATTATTTCCAATACTTTTAAATTAAATCTTTCATAACAAAAAAACCTGAACACAATTCATCCAATATGGTACATATCCAACACTGTTAAAAGAAATATATTCAGCATCAGTTTAAAATATAAGGCAAACATAGTGACTCCTGAAAAAAAAGCAATATTGCCATGCCTTTTAAATTTAACCTCACAGCATCTGCCTTATTGGTGTGGAGTGAATGGAAAGCACAAACTTAAGCTCATACTGTGTATGATATTCATCTTTCTACTGGAGGAGCTGACAAAAGAAATATCTGGGATATAAGATACTGAGGTAGCTGAAATTGTATTTTTTTGACCATCGTGTGATTTAAAATTAACTAGTTTCCTCTCTGATATATGCGGTCCTAAGTACTTTTAACAGCAGAGTATAAGATAAGGCCACAAGCCTGACAAAACACTGAAATCTCGTATGCAACTCTTGTGCAATTTAAGATCTTTATTCTTTTTTTATTCTTTTTTATTCATCATTTATGTCAACAATATATAAACCCAATTTAAAAAACATATTGATGCATAACATTTAACTATTTATTAAGATAAAAAATACAACAAGGTATGCTGTTAGGAATGATAACTTTCATTATCAATTTGTGACATCACTTAACTGCATTAGATATCTGCAGTCTCCATATGGCGAGATGTACTAGGCTAGATGCAATGGATCTAAAAAACTAATATAAAAATCATTTGCATGTGGGGCAATTTATCAGAGGCCACTAAAATAAATGAAGCAGGGTTTTTATTGCCAGGCTCACAATCTGGATATATCCATTCCTATATTAAGAAATACTGCAATTAATTCAGGTATTTTGAGTTGCATGGTTGTTGTGCAGCAATTAGCCCCTCATCTCCATAGATTACATTTTAAAATAATGGTGAATTAAAGAACAATACCCATGATAAAATCTGTCAGGGTCTCTGTGCAATGAGCCAACTGCCCACAAGGAGAATGAACTGGGAAATGGAACAGAAACAAGGAGAACCCTAAAGAATAGCCAAAACAAGGCAAAAGGTCAAAACTTGTAGGAACAAAAGGTCAGAACTGGTAGGAACAAAAGTCTGGCATCAGCTCTGAAATCAATTAACAAAAAATAGTACTGGCAATCTAATATTCCTTATCATACTTAAATCAATAATCAGGGTTTTTTAAATTATAAAAAAATTTGCGAGAACAAGAGTAACCATGATAATACATTGCACAAAATGGTGATACAATGACTTCACTGTTAAAATGGTAAATGAAACATTAGAAAATCAAAACCATACTATGTGAAATAAATCAGAAATGACCAAAATGGTAAAAATATTAATAGTCAAGGCTAGATCATGACATTCTGAGCAAGTGTGGGCAGAAAAATATTTGTATTAATTGACTTAACATGAGGTTCGCTTCCCGGGTCCTCCCTGCGTGGAGTTTGCATGTTCTCCCCGTGTCTGTGTGGGTTTCCTCCGGGTGCTCCGGTTTCCTCCCACAGTCCAAAGACATGCAGGTTAAGTCCAATGGCGATCCTAAATTGTCCCTAGTGTGTGCTTGGTGTGTGTGTGTGTGTGTGTGTGTGTGTGTGTGTGTGTCCTGCGGTGGGCTGGCACCCTGCCTGGGGTTTGTTTCCTGCCTTGCACCTTGTGTTGGCTGGAATTGGCTCCAGCAGACCCCCGTGACCCTGTAGTTTGGATATAGCGGGTTGGATAATGGATGGATGGACTTAACATGAATGACCTATATACAAATGCCTTTCCTCAGCACTGCATCGTTAGTAACCTTTTCTACACATTAAAGGGTGAGAGAACCTTTGTCATCTTTGGCATCACAACTGTTGCCAGCTTCAAGTAAACCACCACAGGAGTCTGACAAATTAAATAATTATCCTGTGAAAAGATGCTCAACAAAGTCAACTCTTTCTCGGAAGATATGTCAAAGTTTAGTGTTGTCTTTGGCCTTTCTTGGGGATAAGCACTGCTTGAGTTCACAACCCACCTTTGAACCCCCTTCAATATTTCAAAATCAACTTTGTCACATCATTTGTACATTCCCAGGAATCAAGGAGTCACCCCTCATCCCATCTAATAAGGTTTTAATTGTCAGTTGGTGCTCCAAACCAACCAGACAACTTGCCTTGGGCTGCAAAATAGAGTTGAAGGAGAATGGCCACAATGACCAAGTTGGAAAATTCTAGGGCAATCTCTCAGAATGCATGTCTGTATGTTTAACTACTTTGTAATTGTATTACTTCATTACTATTTATAATTTGTAGTTTGGTGGTTAATAAATTGTTAATTATTGTACACCGCATCCAATTTTAACTCAGGTTTACAGTCTGAATATTCATAATTGTTGAGTATTCTTTTAACAGTTTGGCTAGGAACTAAATATAACACATGGTAAGTCAAGATACCAAACTTTCTTCTTTTGGTTGCTCCAATTTAGGGTTCACCATAAAGGATCATCAGTCTCCATCTCCCCCAGTCTTTTACGTCATTATCTCCAATACCGACTGCCTTCATTTCCTAACTCGCCACATTCATTACTACAGCAACTTGTAATCAATTCATAACTTAGAATAAATATAATCTTTAAATATATATACAGTAATAATATGGAGTCAGATTAAGAGATCCACACCCTTTTTACATTGTTGATAAGAGGTATGACAACTGTAGTTTAAAGGTTGTGAAAAACAATTAACATTGTGTTTGATATCTTTGCTAGAACCAGAATGGTACCTGCTCTTAGACTCTTTCGCATAGAACTGCAGAGAAAGCCATTCAGAGATACACTAACCTAAATAATTTGACAAGTCAAGGAGATTACTGTGTACATGTTGATGGCGCCCTGCCAAAGGTTTGTTTCCTGCCTTGCACCCTGTGTAGGCTGGGATTGGCTCCGGCAGACCCCCGCGACCCTGTAGTTAACTTATATAGCAGGCTGGATAATGGAAGGATGGATGGATGGATGGATGTTGACACCTTGTTTTAATTCAGGCAAGTCTAATCACATAAGAGAGGTTTAACTTTGGCTACTAGGTGAGTGCAGTGAAGCTATGTTCATATTTATCTCTTTTATACACATGAACATGGTAACATGAAGTGCAGGATTAAATGAGCAGAAAAATATATATACTTGCACTTCGGGAGCTTTTTAGTTCTAGCAGTGCTCCAGGACTGCTGACAATAGTATATTTGTAGACCTTCTAGAACACAACCACACTTCTGCTTTGTATGTATTTTTATACTTAATATTTGTGCCTGTATTCGTAACCTGAAAAGATAAATTAGCAAGTGAGATAACAAAGATCAACAGGAAAAATTAATGTTGCTTTGGATGTTCTAAGGCATGAGATGTGCTGTCGCCCTGTGGTTAAGGTCCACTTAAATTGCCAGGCTCATTAAAAACATTCCCTACTCATAAAAGATTAATGACAATATTTCAGTGTTATACATGCAGTATTCAGTATATGTTGGTCTTATTTAAATGAGTTTCTATATTTCTTATTCTTTTCTGTCTCTAATGTTCAAACTGGTCAAACTTAATTTATTAGCAATTATTATTAGCAATGAAGCAATTTTGTTTTCTAAAATATGAGTGCTGTTAAAAGTGATTATCACTGGATTGCATTTCTGAGATACAAGATTGGAAAAGTTCAACTTTAGATTGTAAATCCTACTATGCCTCCTAACTATCAGAAACTGAATTTATATGAAAATGGCAAAGTAAAGCACTCTGGAACACGGTGCCTGTTTTTTTCTATCATGTTTAAGAAAGATTCAAAAGAACCTGACAGCAAGTGACCTGGGTCAAACTTCATCCATTAGCCTATAATTGCCAACTTTCCTGTCTGTATGACTCTTAAAAAAGTCAAATTGGGTTGAATGGGTTCCCATGCAAATCTATGCTAATAAAAGGCAAAGCACGCACGCACGCACTACTAATTCTCCAACTTCCCGTATAGGTAGAAAGCTGAAATTTGGCAGGCTTATTCCTTACAGCTTACTTACAAAAGTTAAGCAGGTTTCATTTCGAAATTCTACACGTAATGGACATAACGGTCGATAACGGTCGACAACGTTCGCCATGTTGAACATTTCTTATTCATGGCCCCATCTTCACGAAATTTGGTAGGCGTATTCCCTGCGCTAACCGAAACCAATGTACGTACTTATTTCGGTGGTATGACGCCACTGTCGGCCATCATATTGAACTTTTCAACGGTCTTTGTTACTTATGGACCCATCTTCAAGAAATTTGGTAAGCGGGTTCCTAACGCTAACTGAATCCTACTTACGTACATATATACGTCCATAACCTGCAGCTCGGTCACCGTGTGAGGCAGCGTTGGGTCCCCCATCCCAACGCCTCCCTTGTTGTTGGCTGCCTGCCTATATAAGGCCGTCCGTCGTTCCAGTCTCTACATTCTCTTCCTTGCTTCGCCACGGGATTCACGTCTCCCTGCTGATAACTACAGCCTTTTTTTTTAATCCACGGCTTCTCCGCTGTTTTATTGTTCATTTATTATGATTATAGTTATTGTGTAGGTATTTTAGACTTACTTTACATTGTTCAGGTACCCATTTCCTTTATCATTCCAACCGTACCCCCATTAACATGTC
Organism: Polypterus senegalus; assembly: GCF_016835505.1. Classification (NCBI taxonomy): domain Eukaryota; kingdom Metazoa; phylum Chordata; class Cladistia; order Polypteriformes; family Polypteridae; genus Polypterus; species Polypterus senegalus. The sequence continues at coordinate 85,287,001 of NC_053169.1, read as the reverse complement.
TATCGAGGTGATCCCCATCGATCAAAGAACTGTCACTTACCGAGTGGTTTCCATGCCCGGAGATGGCACCTACCTTTTCCATTTTCTTTGTTACATATTGCACGGCCATATCAGGCTCACTCTTGATATCCAGAGGAACATTGTGTCTTATGTATTGAATGACTGGGACAGGTTCAAGGTGTGGACTGATGACGGTACAGGAGATAATTATACTACACAGGAGCACCATAAGAGTGAAATGCTTAAGCCCAACTATGGATCTGCATGTGAGTTGATGGCTGCCGTTGTCGCTTTCAAGTGTACCGAAATGGCCAAATATGTTACATCTTTCGACAACCACATAGCCAACTGTACATTGCATGCTGAAAAGTAAGCTCAGCGCACAGCTTGGTCATATTACAACCGGAGGGCTGAACTCACAATGTGGTATACAAAGAGATTAACAAATGATTATTGGTATATTTTCCCTCAGCTTAAAAAGATTTTCTTCTTAATAAAAATTTTAAGGCAGTACTTCGCTAGTGTTTAATAAAAATGTGGAAAAAAGTAAGGATGTCTAGTGCAGCCAGCTCACAGCTCCAGGGATCTGGATTTCATTGCTGCTTTGTGCTTGAAAGGTTTCCCCACGTCCATGTGGCTTTTCACCAGATGCTTTAGCTTCTTCACACAAATCATAACAGTATGTGTTAAACTCAATAGTTACACTAAATTGACCTTGTGTGAATGAGTTAGGCCCTGCACGTGTGAGTGTGCTTTGTGTCCATTTCTCCTGAGGCATATTCAGGTTCATAAAATGGATAGGCTGATGAGAATATTCTGGGTGGTCACACTCATAAAATGGCCACCAAACCCCACTCTATATACTGGAAATTAAAATGCCAAGGCAAATACTAAATACAAAGTTGGTTATATTATCATGTGTATGTAGTACAATATATGTAGTACAATGACATTTGTGTGACTTCTAAGAAACACAAAAATAACATAATAAATAAAAAGTATATGTAACATGGAACGTATACAGTATACATTTTAAGTATTAAATATTCATACACAGTTTATGTTGCAATATTTGAATTCTTATAATTGACTGTTAATCCACTTTACAATCTGCTGGTGCAAGTGGCTGTCTACCTGAAGAGTGAAGCGAGAAAAACAACTGTGCAGGATGGCCAAGGTGTTTAATTGTACTATTTGCCTTTGTTGTATATGACCTGAAAAGAAGGCAGCCACCTTTCCCACCCTCCACAGAGCACTATGATCCTGAGCCAAGCAGGTGCTGGTGTGGTGTAGTCAGTGAGATTGGCCTTTATAGTGCACTTGTAGAAGTTCAGACATCTGAGAAAGCAGAGCTGTTTGCAAGCCTTTATGACAAGAGTCGAAATGTGCTGTGGCCACTTCAGGTCATCGGTAATAGTCACTCCAAGAAACAGCATCCCCTCCAATGTAGATGGCATTGTGGTCTACCTTTTGAGGTCTATGACAAGTTCTTTGCCTTTGCTGATAATAAGCATAAGACTGTTGTGTTGGCACAACTGTTGTAAGTCTGTTCTGCCTAATGTGCTGTCTTATTGTGTTGTCGTTCCAATAGGAAATAATGGGATGGCGCTCAAGGGCTATTGTTACCTTACTGTGATTGTTACCTATCGTGATTGGTCCCAGATAGATGATACGGGTTGCTAGGGACACCACTTTTTGGTAACACTGGAAGCCCTTCAAAAGGGAGGAACGAGCAAGAACAACGAAAACGAGTGGATAGCTAGTGGATTTTTACTTCACCAAAACAGATTTACAAATAATTGGCAATTTCCCTAGCCGATGAAGGACTGGCTGATTGAAGTCTTGGAAAAAGCTTGAAAAGGAAAATTGGCCACCTCAGGCAATGGTTCCAGTGTGTAGCCAGCATCAAGTGGGAGCTCCTCAATGTTGAACATAGTATGGCAATTCCAGTTTTATGTTGGGGAAAATGCAGAGTACAGATAGCTTCACCTGATTTGCTGGCTTCTCGTATTTCATATCCTCCATCCAAACCAGACCTTTTCTCTTTTCTCGATATAACCGGTTTATAAAATTCTCTAAGCTAGAACTTAAAGGATTTTGGTTTTGTTAATGGTTTTGTGGGTGTCTGGGGAATGTTTTTTGATTGTGTATTTTGTGTTATTTGTCTGCATCTTTCTTATTATAATGGATGAAAAATTACTTATCTTTCCTGTTTTTGTACAACACCGAGGGGATTCTTGGAAAAGGGTGAGAAGGATGAAGTATGGCAAGGGTGCTTGCCTTTTCAATTCTTTTGCTTCAACTTCATAGGTACAGAAGTGTAACGGGTCACACTTCGTGGGCAGCGTTTGTTACAATTCAGCAGGTAGACCTCTTCTCAATAAGCCGTCTCATCTTTGATGGTGATTAGGCCTATGATGGTGGCATCTTCAGCAGGTTTAATCATGGGGATGAAGATGAGTCTGTACAGACACTCAGAGGCAAACAAGGAGTACAGAAACAGGCTCAGCACACTATCCTAAGTGATGTGATACTGCCATTCTGTACACATGCTCAGCTGTTTTGGTTAGGAAGTCCAGAATTCAAATGCAGAGGGCAGCACCGGGTCCTAAATTAAGGAATTTGGTAGTCAGCTTAGACAATAGTAAAGGGTTAAATGGTGAACTGTAGGATATAAACAGGACTTTGGTATTATAGCTTTTACTGCCCATTTGGGTCCAGGATGGTATTAAAAGCAAGAGGTATGGCATCCTCTGTGGACCGGTTGAGATGATATGCAAACTGGGGGTGATCCTAACTATCTGGAATATTCTATGCAATTCCATGCAGAGTGCCCCAGCTCCATTCTCTCAAAGTGCTTCATCACGATTGGAGCCTTGGACAGCCAGGGAGTGTCTACAGTCATTACCCATTAGAATACCCATTAGAAGTAAAAGAGCACAAAGTAAATCAAATGAAGAGAAAGCTTGGACAAAAAATGGGGAAAAATTAAGAACAAAGCCATTTATCATCATTTAATATATCTGATACTAACATAATTTTGTTAAGAAATCCACTAAACTGGCAAATACTGATAAGATTAAGGTACCATGAAAGACTGATGATTAATTCTTAGTGAAAATGATGACCAATTTGGAATTAAAGATGCCCATTTTGGAATGAATAGAGTATATTAACTCAGTCTCAAAATCCGACATGCCTAATTAGCATTGCAGCTTTTTCCACAACTGCTCCAGCATACTCAGGCAAGTGGTTGTGTTCCAAAATCTTTTGGCTCCACATGATTTTGGTTTTAACTCAACTAAACACACAGCAAAACACAATGCAGATTTGTTCTAATGAGTCTACAATTGTTTCTAAACTGAGCTCAAGCATATGGGACAGATCTAAATTCCCAGATGCCAACATGTTTAAAATAACTTCTGCTTGATGGAATCAGTCAGTCTTTTCTTGCCAAGGCATTTTGAACCTCATAATGAAGTTGCTCACGATAAATTACACTATCTTTCAAAAGACTCTCAGGGCAGGAAGCAAGGGAAATGTGATGGTGTACAAACAACCTGTGAGGGAGCCGATTAGAAGTATGAAATGAGTGGACATTAACTGTTATCATTTTTACTTGAAAACCCCTTAACATTGGTTTCAGTGTGGACATAAGTACCAAGTACCTACAGTACTTGAGGACACCAGTGGAAGTTAAGAAGAAGTCCGTTTGAAACTGAAGTCAGGAAGCATGTCTTTACTCAAAGAGTTGTAGTAATGTGGAACAAACTAGCGAGACATAGAGGTGAAGCAGAGACCTTGACAACCTTGAAGAAGGATCTGAATGAGATACTGGGAAAGCTTAATGTTGCCATTAGGAAAACAAACAAGACTGATGGACTGCATAGTCTCCTCAAATTTGTTATGTTCTTATATATGTAGTATTCTTCAAGCAAATTACATCTACCTAGCAGCATTAAAAGTGAGTCACATATAATGGTTTTCCTTCATATAGCACTTTGTCAGTCTTATTTCTTACCAACCAAAAGGTGACCAATTCCTGCCATTATAATATTTTAAGTGGTTACATTTTGGCAAACTGATAGAATTTTGTTTTTATTTTTTTACATATTATATATTTCATATATAGCATTACTATCCCAACACAATGATGGCATTCTCATACATTTCATTTTGGAAGGGTATTTAGTATGGGTGAATTACAATAAATTCCATACAAGTCTAGACATATTTTTTTTTAATAATTCACAAAACTGTATTTCACGTTGAAAAAAATAAGAGGTTCATACATACCTATAAGATTCCAAAAATGTGGTTGTTTTAATATACTGTACAAATTAAAGCTAAGACTCTCTGGGACTTCAATATATATATAAGAAGGTTAAAAAATGGATGGATGTTTATTTTAGGTCTTTCTGTTATGTCTTATGTATATGATGAAGAGCAAAGAATTGCATCAGACTTTTAATGAGCTGGTCTAGGAGCATATCACCAAAATATTAACCTGTGTGTGTGTGTGTGTGTGTGTGTGTGTGTGTGTGTCAGTAAATACATTTGATAATTAATTTTACATTAACTCAAGTTAATTGACATTCATCCACATATATAGTATAGTATATGGCTGACTGAAATTTCTTTCCTTAATAGTCCCAGGCGCATAAACAAATTAACATACACTTAACATATACCATAACGGTACCAAAACCAGTGCAACAATCTGAAGTAACAAAATAAAAAGAATGCAGGACTATACAGTTCAAACAACACATGGGGAACAATCAGGCAATGTTCTCCTGAAGTCGACAAACGTCTTCCTTCTTATCGACATTTAGAGAGAGATTATTTTGACTGCACCACCTCACCAGATGCTCAACCTCCTCTCTAAAGGATGTGTTAATATCATTGCTGATGAGACCCACTATGGTTATATCATCCACAAACTTGACAATGATATTGGACTCAGACAAACCGGTGCAGTTGTGCATAAGCAACATAGACAATAACTTGCTAATGCAGAGCCTTGGGGGGCACCTGTGCTCAGCCTAATGGTTTTGAAGTACTGCTGCCAGTGTTTTCCTGACTGTTTCCTTTCTATCCAAAAGTCCTGAATACAATTGCACAGTGGAGTGTCAAGGCCCAGCAGAGAGTTTCCTCACCAACAGCTGGGGGATGACCATGTTGAATAGATTATAAAAACAATAAAAATAACTACAGGATAGGTAAAAAAATTATGCAAAGAAAGATAAATAGTTTAAAACGATAGGTATTAACATATTAATAGTATATGAATGTACAGTGGATTCAGAAAGCATTCAGACCCCTTTACCTCCATCCATCCATTATCCAACCCGCTATAACCTAACTACAGGGACACGGGGGTCTGCTGAAGCCAATCCCAGCCAACACAGGGTGCAAGGCAGGAAACAAACCATGGGCAGGGTGCACACAAACACACACACACACACACACACACACACACCAAGCACTTCTTCAGTTTATTTTGTTGTAGATTACATTTTAAATGGTTACATTTTCCATTTTTCCCATCAATCTACACTCAATAACCCATAATGATAAAGTGAAAATATGCTTTTAGAAGGGTTTGCAAACTTTCTAAAAATCAGAAACTGAAACCTGTCAGCCATGTAAATAGTCAGACTTTTAAATCAGTACTTTGAAGAAGCTCTTTTTGCACCAATTACAGCTTCAAATGTTCATGAGTAAGTTTCTAAAAGCTTTACACACCTGGATGTGGGCAGTATTGTACCATTCTTCCTCTTAAACACCATTAGATCTGTAAAAGTGCCTCCCTTTGTTGCTTGAGGTTTTCCTATCACATCCCAAAGGTTTGTGTGACATTTAATTAAGTGGCTATTAATGGCCTCCATATTCTCTAAATAACAACAATGCAGACATTCCACCACATTTGTTACAGAGTAACAGTACAACAAATCATCAGCCACAAATATTAACTTTACATATCATGCATTGAACGTGCACCTGCTACATACGTATGTCTTCTGACATATTCATTATTATTATTATTCTATTAAATAAGTTTCTCATTGGGTGAAGAAAAACAAAGATGCACAGATGCAATAGATGCTTTTTTACCAGAAGGCAGATGATGATGCTATAGCACAATCGCAGCAGATTTATGGAATCAACAGACAAAGCTATGCCTTGTACTTGTCTCCTCCTAGTTTATCTTAACATTGCAGAAAAAGGGTGTCTTTCCAGGGATTACACTTTTATTTATTCAGTACAGCAACATGTATTCTCTAAAAAGTAATAAAGGAATCATTTTATAAATATGTTAGAATATCTTTCTGCTCTAAATGATACTGTTATATTCTTGAGAAACTGCATTATGGAGTGCAAATATCATTTGGAATCTAGTATTTAACACACATTCATCCATTTTCTAACTTGCTTGGACATGATAGTCTGAGCCATTGTCCCAGTTTAGGGTCTGTCAGTTCGGATGTGGAGGAAAGGCCTGTGCAGTTTCAGCAGGACGTTCACATGAACATGGCATAAAAATGCAAACTCCATACATCTGAGAATCAATTCTAGGATCTTATACTACCAGACAGCAACACTCCACACCAAAGCACTGTATCAGAAAATAGGATGATTGCCTTTTCCCAGAACAATAACTCTTATTCACAGAACTTTGCTTGCATGATATGGTAAAAACAAAGAACACATTACTGAGCACCAGGAATCAGCCAGAATGTGAACTAGGAATCAAAAGCTAAAAATTCTGCTGAACAACATGAAAGTAGGAGCACTTGCAAGCGACGCATCATCCAATCTATTCACAGTTTATTTTCTGCCAGACTAGAGCTGAATTGTAAGAAAATATGCTCAATTCTGTGTTGCTTTCAGTCAGGAGAGATAAACCAGAGTGTACCAGACAGATGCCCGAGCATCACCATTACAATGCAATCATCCAGGGCTTCAAAAAGAATAATTCTCAAGGAGATATAATGGCAGGCCAGGCCGAGAACAAGATGTTGTTAACAGCATGTAACAGCTGGCCCAGTGTTGACATGAACGATTACGTTCATTAGTCGTGATGCAGGGTGTTGTTTCAGAACCTGAAGCTAGGCTGTCATATTTAAGTCATAATGCATGTTTTCTACAGTGCTGATCTCTTTCTCTTTGCAATTTTAAAGCTGCATTTTATCCCATGCCTTATCCTCTGAAGCATTCAAAGCTGCAGTCACTATTCTTCTAAACAAAATGTGTTGCATAAAAATGTACATCTTTCCCAATGTGCCATTTCTTTTGTGGTCCTTTAGTGACACTGTACAGATGATAATGCCATTAGAAAATATGGAACAAACATCATCATGCAAACTAATACCTTTTCAGTATCGATGCCTCTGGACATGGACCATGTGGAGACAATATAATCCATGACCCGCTCACTTAGACCTTTTGGAACCTGGTAGAGCTTCAGAAAGTCTCGCACACTGTTGAGCATCTCATGGTATCTGTTGGTGTTGGCATACATTTGCTGGAAGATGGTTGTCACATTACCAAAGATGGTCGCATACAGCAAAGCTGCAAACAGAAATATTCATTTATTAATGATGGGGGCAAAAATTACAATGAGCACTTTAAGAGCTTAATTAAATCAGTTAATCAACACATTGCAAATTCTGTTATTTGAAAAGTATAATATATACTATAGATACATATACAGGTTGTACACAGTATGAAACGTTTAGTTTTAAACAATGAGACACTCTTGGTAGTGCATATTTTATTCTTAAATGGGTGATGCCACATTAGCAATACCTGAATAAAAGATGTACAGCAATAACAATAAGTAATTATTGTTAACAGATTGAATAAAATATTCTTTAATTATACAACTAGCAGTGCTACCCATCTAAGCCGGATTTAAATCTAAGTAATCAACGCAGTCCTTGGTGTTAACATTTGCAGTGCACCATCAATTAGAATGTACTTTGTAATGCATGCAGTAATAAAATGCATTGCATTTATCATTCCAACAAATGGTGTATGTGTTGCATGCCATTTGGTATGGGAATTGTAAAAGCAGTGCTGCTGTTTGTGATGAGCTATCTGTTGAATAACAGAGACACAGACACACACAGACACACAGACTCTTTCTCTTTTTTCAATGTAGAAGTTTTTCAGCAGTTTGCAATTTTAAGAGAACCCGGCAGCCTTACATTCTTTTTTTATGTTGAAGATCAACAACTTTAAAGAGTTTCTTATCATCATGGCACCTACTTTCATGTGATAAATGAGGATCATTTTGTGAGTACATTATAAAGCCTAAAGATAAAAGCATCCTATGTATCACCTGTAGATGATAAATGATCAAAATATGTTTATCCATACTGTATATAAAAAGAAGAAAAGAAACACATTTATAAATTGCTATGTAAAGATTTGTTGTGTTCTAATTTCTTTCCTATATAGAATATATAATCATTTTATCATATATCGCTCTTTTTGGGATCGCCACTGTTAAATTAACTTAAATAAGCCAAAAGCAGCCCTTAAAAGCGTACATCTATGGAAAAAAACATTTAAAAATATGCACTGTATGTGTTAACACTGGAGTCTCTGTTGTGTTAGTCTGCATTTAAATTGACAAAGCAGACATGTAAATAGGGCTCAGTATAGCAACAGGTAAATGATCTAACATTAACTGAAAATTATCTTACATAAAGTGCTGACTTCCCCGCCATCTGCAGCACTGCCTCACTGAACCAAGCTCGTATCAATCCTATGGATGCTAACAACATGGCAGGGCCATCTCAGATGAGTAGGAAGAGCCTGGACTACTCATTATCAACACCAGTCTGTTTTTGCCAGTAATGGTTAGCCGAGTGTTTGATTTATGGTCTCTCAGTTTTGCAGCAAGCAGGCAATTTGTCAGGGTTGTGTAAAAACATGGACTTTAGTGACATATTACAGCTGTTGTCACCGTTTTGATGCTTCACACAATCTGTCACAAAGTGCCCTGGTCAGCGGTGCATTTCAAATACCCACTCAAGGGTCAATCAATGCCATTTCCATCTCAGTGGAGTCTGAGCACAAATTGTTGCATATTTCTTGGATTGTTGAACAGCCATTGAAACAGGATGGATCACATCTACCTTATACATTTTGGGTATACAATACGATGCAGGATTTATTTTAAAATCTTAACAAAAACCTTTATACAGTCAAAATGATTTGCTGTGTATCAAATGAGATGGAGAAGCTTGCTTTGTCATCTGAAATATCATAACCTGCATATTCCAAAAGTCACAAACATACACCACTAAGCAAATAAGAGGACAGTACTCTATAAAAGCAAGGATTTATCAGAAATGTGGAAGCACTGAGGCAGAAATTTGAAATTTGATTTTGGAATAACCCAGAGTAAAGCATTAAGCAAGAATTTAAAGACTCAGGCTCTTTAAAGCACTCAGACGCTTGTCCTAAACAGTAAGTCTCCATCTCATAGCATATACTGCACCATATACACATGGCCTGGGCTTTGTAAATACATTTATCTGTAAGTTACCATTGCTTAAGCTATTTATTATTTTAGAAAATGTGCTATCTTTTTTGAGTTTACTACTTTACCTTGCAGCTCTTGATGCACCATTTATTTTAATGAAACTTTCTGCTGTGCCAGCTCATGGATGAATCTTTGCTTTCTTAGATATCACTCATGAAACGCATAACTATAGACTATCTGATACAGCTTGAATTTTTTTGGACCCAATTCAATTCAATTTTATTGTCCCAAGAGGGAAATTTAGTTTCTTTGCAGATTTTACAATGAGACCATGACTTACCATTAAAAACAAATTTAAACTTAGTTCAATTTCATATAATATAAAATTAAAACTCAAGTGTTCATAAAAATGAACACTTAGGGTGAAGCCTTAAATCAAATACAAGACGTGGACAAATTTGTTGGTACCCTGCACAAAAAAATTAGAAATATCGGAATATCTCGAAATTTACAAAAGTAACCGACACCTATCATTGTCAAAAGAAGGGAAAAAAAAAATCAGACTTTAGTTTAGAGTTGTGATTCAACAGAATACATCAAATAATAACACAATTAAAAATGGTATGAACAAAAATGATGAGACCCTTAGCTTAATATTTTGCTGCACAACCTGTAGAGGGAATAACTGCATACACGCAATTTTTAGAGCTCTCAATGAGACTTCTGCTCCTGTCAACAAGTAATTTGGCCCACTCTTCCTGAGCGAGATCTGAACAGGCCTTCTGCTGACTGCATGCTTCAGTTCTTTCCATTGATGTTTGATAGGATTCAGATCAGGGCTCATAGAAAGACACTTCAGAATACTCCAAAGTTTTGTTTTTAGCCATTCTTGGGTACTTTTAGCTGTGTATTTTGGTTCATTATCCCATTGGAGGATCCATGACCTATGACTGAGACAGAGCTTTGACACTGGGCAGTTCACTTTTTACTCCAGAATCTCTAGATGGTCTTGAGATGTCATTGTTCCCTTCACATACTCAAGGCACCCCCAAAACATTACTGAGCCTCCTCCATGTATCACTGTATATATCAGGGGTCTCCAACCTTTTTCCCCCCTGGGAGCTACTTTTACAAAATGAAAATGGATGAGAGCTACTTATTTTTTGTAATGTTTCTTCTCATAGCTTATTTCAACCCAAACAAACTGAATAAGCTTGTTCTGTCTGAACATTTACAAAATGTTGGTGTCCACAGCTCACATTTTTGCATTAAAACATCACAAAAAATATTTAGCTCACCTGCAAGTGCATTTTGTATGTCTGTCTGCATTTTCTCGTGTATCTCACACGAGAAACATGAATACTGTCAAAACAAAAAAAAAAACAATGCAATTCCAAATACACAGATATGACTTATTCATTTGTCATTTTGTCACATGTCACTGTGTCACTTTATTCACACGTCCAGTTGCAGGTGTGATGTGTTTTTTAGTTAGTCAGATGACTGGCACTGCATGAGGTCAACAAGTGAGGCAGGTGTATGGTGGAGTGGAGCCACTTAGGTTCAGTCGTATGGAGTCATTTAAATGTTCGTCTGTCAGTCTTGTTCTGAACTTTGATTTCATGACATTCACGTCAGACTCACAGAGGTATGGAGACCCAAACAAAGCAGACATTTTCAGAGCTACTTGGTGAAGATTCTTATAGTTATCTGGCTCTACTAAGCTCCAGAAATGCTGATAATGCTTTTGAGACTTTAACTGCAGATTATTTTGAAGATTTACTAAATATACAGTATAATATATAAACTCCAATGTCTGTCTGTCTGACGAGAGAAATACTTAATGGATTTAGATTGGATTTTTTTAGGATGGATTTTCTTCTATAATTTGCTTGAACATTCCAGTTGATTTTGCAGCATCTCTCATTTCACTGTGTATCATAGTTTGCTTGCGGTGCCGTATTATTTGCGCGAATCCGAGATCCACACAACGGGCCGAGGGGAGGGGCCTTCCTCACTCACTCGCCAGCTTCGGGGCATGTTCATTAACTCTGCTTAGCTAGCAAACAAGAGAACAATTGAATTCAACTTTGTTTGACATTTAAAATAAAGTGTTAGCTAGGTCTTGAGGAGTTTGAGTTCGGATATTCTCTTAAGTGTATGCCACATTGAAAAGATACATTGCAATTCAGATTGTGGGTCGTGATTTTGTGTTAAAAAGATCGTGATATGATTTTTTGGAAAGATTGCCCACCCCTAATTTGACTAATCAAGTTTTCAAATTTACGCAGGATTCATTAACCCTTTGGTGAGCTACTTGGACAGGGGTTGCGAGCTACCGGTAGCTCGCAATTGACGTGTTGGAGACCCCTAGTATATATGGTGTCCTTTTCTTTGAAAGCTTGATTTTCTCACCTGCGGACAAAGAGCGGATTCAACTTGCCAAAAAGCTCCAGATTTGTCTCCTCTATCCAAATGACATTCTCCCAGAAGCATTATAGCTTACCAATATGCATTTTAGCCAGTTTCGGTCTGGCTTTTATGTTTTCTTTCAACAGTAGGGTCCTCCTTGGACATCATCTATATAGCCCACTGGCACTCAAAAAGAGACAGGTGATGCAATCAGACACTGATGATATTTGAGCTCAAAGTTCAGCTTGTATCTACTATTCTCACTATCAGTCTGCCCATTCTGGGCTCAATTTTCCTCGTGTGGCCACATACATGAAGGCTGGCTATAGTCCATGGACCTTAAACTTCTTAATAACATTTGCAACTGTTGCCACAGGAACATCAAGCTGCTTTGCCTTTAACATGCTTATCTATCATTTACTTTCTGAACTCCTCAGACAACTTTCTCCTTTGCTTTCTCTGGTACATGTTCAGTGTGGAATTCACGATGACACTAAACAGCAGGGTGTTTTTCTCCATTTATATAGGCTGAGCGACTGCTTGCATGGTTTGGAGACAAGTGTGATATTAATTAAAGAAAACAGATAGTTTAAAATAAAAAAAAAATCACTCATCCAATTATTTAGGATCTTTTCTAGTGGTACCAACAATTTTGTCCAGGCCATTTTAGAACATCTTTTAGAATTCTTTTAGAACCAAACATACCTCATGACCTTCTCCTGGTCACAATGGAGCCCCATGCCCAGTTTGGTGCCGATCGGACACCCGATGCAGATTTGTATGGCAGACTAACATACATACATACATACATATACACATCGACTCTGCTTTATATATTAGATATATTAAATAAATAAATAAGAGAGAAAGATGATGTTGATATGACTTTCTTTTTCAAAAGAGTTAAAAGTTTGGCTGTGAACTCCCACAGTAAGTCAGAGGCTGTCATAGCAAATATTATTCTTATTTTATATGTGTATTACTCAAAGAATTTATTTTTTCAGTAATCAATAAAATGTTCCTGCAGTATATCCTGACTGAGCAAAATTTATTTTGTAATTGGACACTTTCAAGGCAATTACTACAGCATTCAGATGCTGAGATTTTTAATTTTCATTTAATCTTGTGGGGTTTCAACCACGACTTGATTAGACATTTTTAAAAGCTGCTTCTCAACAGTCAAATAAGTTTCAGAACCTGAGTTAAGTAATTTATTTTATTTATTGTGAGCATCTTGGCTTAAAGCAGACCTAAGACATTAATTTGATAGTCTTTAGTGCATCTTCCAAAAACAACAGCTGCATTCAGATACTAGCAAATAACCAAAATTAAAATTCAACAAAGTGTGAGAATGATATCCGTAAAAAAGTATTCTAAGTTGACAAGGAAGACTAAGAAAAAGACACGCAAAGACAAGAAAAAAAGGAGCTGCACAAGGCAAGATAAGACAAACCTGCCAATAAAGGCATCTACTGGAAAGATTCCACTTGAGAAACAGAGCACAAGTCTTCTACTTCCTGCTAGCATATGGTCTATAAAAGGTTTTGTTAAATTCTATTTATATTTGAATGCCAATTGTGGATATGTCATGAAAAATGACAGTGTTCGTTCCATTAACTAATTAACTTTTTATCTTTTCTTATAAGAACAAGAATGAGCTATAAGAGTAAGCTCCTGCTGTCTCTCATGCCTCTTCTTTAAAAGTACCAGCAGAAGACAGTAAGTGACAAGACATTTAGACACCGCTAAGCACGTACACATGCATGGGATTCACAAACTGACAAGCACTTTCCATCAGCCCCCAGACCACCTCCAGCCTCTGATGAACAGGAGAAATCTTCCACATATTGTAAACTTGCCTATATTGAACCCTCCTTGGCAGCTATTCTCCTAATAAACTAAAGCTACATCCCCTCAGTCTTCTCATTAGTACCCTCTTCACTTTCTCTCAGCTACAGAACTAACCAAACAATTTACAATAAGTAATGGTCTCTCCTTCAGAGAGTTAATGACTCCGTCACTCACTACTTCAGTCACGGTATTCACTCTAGGAACTTACAGGTCCAGACATTTGTATTTTCTTGAGATATGGAATGTTTGTTCATTTATAGACATTTATTTTTTTATTAGCCTACTTAGTAAAAAACTCAAATTAAAAGCAGGGGTGATTTCATTATTACACGCCAGCTGGTGTATTTTGCACTTTGCACTATCAAGCACTTTGAGCTACTTTTTGTATGAAAATGTGCTATATAAATAAATGTTGTTGTTGTTGTTGTTTTCCAGATGCCTGGTAAAAATGCAAGAGTTACTTTCTGCTCTTTCTGCATAGAGAGGCGTTCAGATTTCAACATCAGCTTTCTGTCTTTCACTAAAATCACACAATTTACTTTTAAAGGCAGAAACTGGTAAAGAAAATGACTATTTCATTGGTGAGATCAATGAATTGTGGAAACATGAATCACAGTGCTGTATAAGTGAATCAGTGTTAAAATATACGTTAATCAGTATAGCATTCTTCTGTCGATTTTCTGCATTTTTAAATACAAAGATGGTGGGAGCCAGAGCTAATTCAAGCATCATCATGGGCAAGGCAGACACCAGCCATGGACAGGATGCCAGCCTGGCACAGTGCACACTTGTATATACGTACTTAATGCACTAATAAGACCACATCTGGAGTGTTGTGCGCAGCAGAAGCCAGGAAACACTACTTTACACAACAAGTTGTGGGACTCTGGAACAAACTACCAAGACATGTCTTTGAAGTAGAAAGCTTGACAACCTTTAAGAAGAATGTGGATGAGATGCTACGACAGCTTAGCTATTAGCTAAGCAAACGCGCTTCATGGACTGAATGGTCTCATCTCGTTTGTCAAATGTCTTCTGTTTCTAATGCCCACACTCAGTCTTTGAAGGCCAGTTTGTTAACTGCTGTATTCTGAACATCTTTGGTTTGTACAGATGGACTGCAGCATGCAAAAAACTGAGGGCAGACTTGGAGAGAGCAGGCAACCTCCACACAAAGACCTCCCAGCCAGCAGAAACAAGATCTGCACTTCAGAACAGGTAGTCCACCTGAAGCTAAGCATGTTTGTGGTCGGCCTGTACTTGGATGGGAAAGCACCTAGGAAAAGTCTCAGTGAGGCCATCAGGGGCCGCTTTCCCCCCTGGTCTGCATGTGGATCCCAGTGGCCCAGTGTAATGACAGGGACATTGTATTGTAAAAACTGGTGCCATCTTTCCAAATGGGACATAAAACCGAGGTCATAAAAGATCCCAGGGTATTTTTGAAAAGTGTACGACGTACCCCAATGCTCTAGCTAAACTGCCCACCATAGTCTGGTCATTCTGGCCCCCTATTCATCACCTGTCTCTAATTGGCTAACTATTTCTTTCACCCCTTCATCACCAATAGCTAATCGGAGTCGAGTGTACTGACGCGAGAATGGCTGCTGTTTCATTAGCCAGGTGGATGCTACACATTGGTGGTGGCTGAAGTGGTTCTTCACTGTCTTTGTAAATAAGTTAGAAAAGTGATATATAAATGTACTTAATTAATTAAACACAGACACCACAGGGAAGTTATATTAACCACAGATCCGTCATGCTACCAATGAAGATCTAATAAAAACAAATTATGTGGCAAATAAAAATAAATTTAACAGCAATGATAGATTTTTTGAAGTAGCAAAAGATCACTTGAATACCTTAGTCTACCAAATAGTACAATAAATCCGTACATGCTGCACGAACACTCAGCAAACTCATCTAATTTCTTTATATGACTAATGTAAAGATTATATGCTCAGTAATAACTCTCTCACTGTCACAAGCTGAGCCAACTTTTTTTTTTTTTGCTACTTCATAATGAGAATGATGAAAATCCCACTCCACTGTGTAGGATGAAAAATTACACATCTAAGTCTCATTTGACTCAACCGGCTACTTATAATTTTAAATAGAATTGCAGGACAGATTGTTGTTTTTCATTATCAAGGGCTTCTAACACAGTCAGTTGTCCCTTGCGTTTAGAACTTCAGTGAGCTTCAATATGCCCCCAAAATCTGCAAGGGAATCCAGCAAGAAAACATGTCAGATAACGAAGACGCAGTTCAGGTTGTATAGTGTTTTAAGTCAAAATGGGAGGAAAAAATATCATGAAACTAGAGGCCACTAAAAGGTGTGATTACCAGGTGTCTCCAGGGCTGGACCCACACCCTTCTGACCCTAGAAAGTGCTTCCAAAGAGATCATTTAAAGGGTTTGCAATGTCAAGTGCAAATTACCAGGTGTAGAAACGGAAGCAATCTAAGAAACAGAGAGAGAACTAGACTGCAAAATGAACCAAAATAAATAAGGCAAGTGGGCAAATAACATACATTACTTATTCTTAACTAGCTGATGGCACCTATTGTTTGACAACTGATGAATCACTGATTGAGGGCTGCACATCCTTTCTGCATATTTTGGTGCAAAAGGGTTTTAAAGACCACCTCGGGCCTAAGGATTGTTGAGTCTAGAGTTTCAGTAAAGATGGAGAGATAACCACCCACTGAGAGCGAGTACTCTTATGTGGGCTGAAGAGGTAGGAATTTATGTTTAGAAGGTTAGAAACATCAATTTATTAACCAGAAGAGACAAAGTTGTTGATTAAAAGTTTTTACAAATATGTGCAAGGTTGGGTTGATCCATCCACTGTCTTGACCAGGTAACAGGTAAGCAGATGGTAAAAGAATAAACACCCGTCCTTTATTGAAGGAAAAAAAAAAAAACAACTGGACATTTTTTCTCTCTTTCTCTCCCTTTTTAGATATTTTATAGGTTTGCTCTAGTTGTTGGCTCTCCTCTCTTTCCCTCAGGCAGGGGTTGAATTATGGTTTTTTAAGTTTGACTTGATTGTATGGAATGTTTTCTTTAAATAATACCAATAAAATAAAATAAAAAATTAACCTGAGAAAATGGGAGCACTCTCAAATTTATCACAAGACATCGCTCTAATGGAGAGACATTAATAGTGAAAAGTGGAGTGAGCCTAAGTAGAGTGAACGGACATCTCTTGGTCATTCCACTGTGAAACGTCTTCAGAGGAATTTAACAGGGGGGAAAAATAACAAGTAACTACTTTTAGTAAGTAATTGAATTTAAAACAATTTTATATGCAGCTTTATATTTTTATAATGTCTAAATAATTAAAATAAAATTACTTTTTTTCTCTAAAATCATGTTATTTCATCTTAAACCTTCATTTCTCAAAAATTGAATATGATGAAGCAATTCTGTTGCTAGATTTGGATTCAGTACACTTTACACTTACATCTATAAATAGCACCCAAAATTTGATGGGACCAGTGGAATTAATGTGGTTGAACCAATGTGATCAACTATATGCAGAAGAAGATTTGTCACTCTGGATTGTAAAATTAAACAATATGGATGAGATATCGGTGTGATGCTGAAAACGCTAATAAATTAGTAATCATCACTCCTAAGGAATTAATGACAGACACTGCAGAAATTGTAGAAAAACAGAAGAGCGTGAGATACATTTGACAGACACGTCTCTAAATATGAGCAATTTGACAGACCACTGCTACCCTGTGGCAGTGACAGATGCGTAGCTCTCTTGCAAAATACATTCATGAATATGGCTCTAAATATCCTCCTCCTGTTAGTCTTTATAAAAGTTGGGGTATTCAGTTGTAGACTGATTGAGGAAAGATTTTTCTGAAATATGAAAGACTGCAAAATAATGAGATGTTTACAAAAAAAAGACACTTTCAGGATAATCCACAGATAGAGAAATTGCAATAATAAATACAAAGATTTCAGCTTCAAGTGTCTCCAGATACCAAATCATATTAAAGTTTTGGTTCCATCTGCAACACTCCAACACACATAAAACAAGCCCATTCCATTAATGAGTTATCCATTTTACAATTTGCACACATTCTGCAGTAAATTATAAAGAAAACACTGTTGAAAATACATTTTTTTAAATTGATTGCATGACATATTTATTAGAGTTCAATGGACTGAGGTTCAAGAGATAGCAAATGTAAGTAAAGGTAGTCTGGGTAGTTGTATATACAGGTGTGTCGTTTACCTACTCATCTCTCTATTTTCCAAAGCAACTCTTTCTAGGCCACAGTGAGAATCAGCGCTTATCCCAGTAGCATCAGATATGAGGTAGGCAGGCAGCAGCCCATCACAGGATGAATTCATAGACACACCCAAAGTCACTTACACCGGGCCAGTTCAGAGTCCCCAGTTAGCGTAATGCGAACTTCACTAGGATTTCGAAGAAAAATAAGATTAATGGATAAATTACTAAGCCGACAAAGTGGGGATATACAAACTCCACCAGGACAGTAACAGAAACTGGGAAGACCTCAGTAAATGTAATTATGCGGTAATTCAACAGCAGTTTTCAGGAATGGGTTGGGGGAATGCAGTCCCACTCAGTTCTTCTTCTTCTTGTCTGATCTTATCCCCAGGTCTATCTCATTGGTACCACCTTTATCATGAGGCAGTCGCTTGTGCAGGTGACCCAAAAAAAATAAATAAAAAATAATCTGGGATATGGGCATGACTCAATCACTTCACTTTTCAATAGCTATTACTCTAAGTTCCTTTGGTTTGGGGATTTTATTCCTAGTGGATTTTTTCTGAACTTTGGCTGTGTTATTAGATTTTGAGCATTGCCTAATGATTTGTATCTTGTCTAGATTCCTATTACTATTTTTGACTATGGTTTTGGAGTTTTTTTTGGCTTTGGCATCATTATCTACTGCATTCTGTGTATGCTACAGTAATATAAGATGGTAACAGTATGGGATAACCACACAAGCACTCAAATGGTAAAAATCCACTAGTACTAGATTCATGTATTGTCCTACATTGTTCTGCCAAATCAAATTCCATTGATTGAATTCATTAATGAACAAAGGGATTTCTCTAATTCTTGATTTCTTTGCATCTGCCAGTTTGCTTTTGGAGGATATCAAGTTGTCAAGTTGAGTTTAATCCCGAAACTTGTTAAAAACAGCAAAAATATCAAAAACTGGGAACTGTGATCTGATACAAGAGATGCAAAGAATTAGTACAATCTAAAAAAATTCCCATATAAATATTTTAGGCAGTTCAGGTGCAAAAGGAAGTTTTAAGGGTACAACATGATCAGGATAAGAATAACTACATAGAATGAGTAGAGATAAAGAGATTTTGCCACATTTTACCATAAATTTTACTCAGCCTGATGATGTTGGTGCATCATGGAACATCAAAAATAATAGTCAGTCCAGAATGGTGGGCCGACGTTTCTCTAGCCCTCAGGGACATTTTAAAGATGATTGCAACATTATAATCCTGCCAAATCTAGTTCAGTTAGTCCTTCCCCTTTGACTTCAACACAATTCACCAATAATAATAATAATTCTTTGCATTTATATAGCGCTTTTCTCACTACTCAAAGCACTCAGCAATTGCAGGTTAAGGGCCTTGGTCAAGGGCCCAATAGAGCAGAGTCCCTTTTGGCATTTACGGGTTTTGAACCGGCAACCTTCCGATTGCCAGTGCAGATCCCTAACCTCAGAGCCACCACTCCGCCAAGCACGGCAGTACTCGTGAACTCTTCTGTGATTTCTACATACTTGAGGCGAAGCAAACACCGTGGAGTTTGCTCATCAGTAATTGTGACTAATTCTGTGATCTCAAGTTATTGAGATAAGGAGCCAGCCCTGTTTTTATTCTAGTGTGCATAAATTAAACAGAACCAGCTAAAGAACAAAATTCCACTTGCCTGTATTACATTAAACATTTTTGCCAGATTAAACAATTCTTAATTCTCCACATGATTTTGTTTGAATGTTTACAAAACACAAGACATAGGGATATAATCTCCAAGAATTAGCAAAGCAATATGACGCACCTAAGCTAGACTAGTTTGATCAAATTGTTGGGTGCAGTCCAGGTATTCCCAACTGGGGCCACAAAAATCATTTCAGTCTTTTTGATTGAATTAGTGACAACAAAACTAAACTTCTTCACAAAGAATAAACACTGTACTTGTTTTGATGAATTTGTTACTAGCCAACTTAATATGGCCTGAAATTTAGCAATATCCTCACTTATTTCCATAAGAGATGTCTGATACTTAAAAATAGAAGACAGATTAAATTAACATTTGGCAAATCATTTGCTTCCTCTCAACTGTGTTAATAAATCACATACATCAGTTATGTGTGTCTTGATGTCAGGAGAATAAATGAGTATGCTGTTAATGTATACCACAATTAAATATGCAACATATTTATTAAAGACTGATAAAACCATACAGCAAAATAAAGTTATTTAGCCCACATGAACGACTCCAAATTATGCAACACAAATACGTTGAAAAGAGAAAGTGGAAACGTGTCACTTTAAAGAAAAGCAGAGTATCCAAAGAAAAAAACCATGAAGGCATGGGGATAACATGGCCCAAACACAAACACACACACACACACACACACACACACACACACAAATGGTGCTTTGTAAGGCTCGATCTCCCCCATATCCTGAAATGGCAAAAACAGATTTAGCAACTGAAAGGGTGGACATCGACTGCCTCGTTCATGAGTAGATTTGATTCTGTATGACAGTGGTCTGTGGAAGCTCAAGTGGTTGCTGCTTCTCATTGCAGTCCTTACAAGTAAACTGAACTCCTTCAGTAAACTCTTTATTTCCCAGTTGTTTTTTGCAATGCAGAAGTGTGTTATATTTAGATGACACTGGCCTGAATTGTCAGGCTTGTATACACATGAGCTGATTAACTATACTAAAATTGCTCATTAAGACTCCTGATTTCTTTTCATTTTTTAGAGCAGACACTCAGCAATGAGCACAAAGCAGTGCTGATGACACCAAATTCTCTGTTCCTCCGTAAGATGTGTAATTATTTTCACCAGTATTTGCTTCTTATTAATTAGTACATATACAACTATGTTCAAAAAAATCGATGCATACAACTTATCAATTAAATTAAAATTAAGCATATAAAGTTAAAAGAAAAAAATATTTTCAGCAATAGGACCACTGCTTTCCAATCTGAGACTGATAAAAGAAAAAACAAGTAAAAAAAGTTTAATTAACACCTATAGAGTTGTAAGCAACTTTGTGACTATACACTTGGATAAAACATGGCAAATTAATCTAAAAAAGATTTATGCAAACTAATTATTTCTTTCATAAATTCTCAATTAGGAAAACTAAAAAATACCAGAGAAAACTTAAAATCATATTAAGTGAACAAAGTTGAAAAATGGTTTACAATTTATTTATATCACAATTGTTTAATCTTTTTTTATCACTAACCAATTATGTCATGTCATTTTCATGTCACTTAGTCCAGACCAGGGTCATGGGGGGTGTGGGAGCCTCTCTCATCTAGCACAAGGTGCAAGGCAGGAACAAATCCTGGACAGTACAGGGTGGGGAGGGGGGGCAAACACACACACACACACACACACACACACACACACAAACTAAACCCAGAGTTAATTTAACATTGCCAGTTCATTTAACCTGCATGTCTTTGGATAGTTGGAGGAAACTGGAGCACCTGTGGGAAACCCACACATGCAGACTCCACGCAGGGAGGACCGAGGACATGAACCCTGGCCTCTTTACTGTGAGGCAACTAACCACCTATTTTGTTTTATTTTCTAGTTGAGTATAGTTTGCTTATACCTTACCATTGACAATCAGCTATAAAGAGGTATTCTACAACTTGGTAAAGTTAATTACTGAAGTTAATTGAATGCTTTGTTTCTGATATGCAGTAATAGAACTTTTTTCTTTGATTGTTTGACTTGTGGATGTCTAAAAAAACAGCATATTGCTGACTTGTAAATAAATGGCTGCAATTTTCTGGAGTTAGTTTGCTATATTCACCTTAAATAGCCGTACATTGATAAGTGTGTGGCGGTCCGGTGCTGCTAAGATTCACACCATCAATAAGACAGTGATTTATTTATTTGTTTGGTGGAGATTCCAGGGACGCACCCAGCCTTGGCCCGACCTGCACACACCCTCAGACACAAAAAAGCAACCAGTAATAAAACAGAAATTAAAGAATGTATTAAACAATAATAAATAAAACTGAGTCAAACTAAAATGATCCCACCCCCGTCCCCCTTAAGGCGATATACAATAAACACAAATTCAACAATAACAAACCACAAACAAAAACCACACACTATGAAGTCCATGAAAATGACAACTGATGAAATGAAATGATGGGGGTAGATAGTCCAGAGATCAGCACGCTGTATATGAATGTAAAGGTCAATCCTACCGGATTATATATTATATTATATTATATTATATTATATATATATATATATATATATATATATATATATATATATATATATATATAAAAATACTGTATTATATATATATTTATATATTATAAAACATGTCTTATTTTAATTTCTTATTTTGTCTTTTATTTTTCTTTTCTTCATTATGTAAAGCACTTTGAGCTACTTTTTGTATGAAAACGTGCTATATAAATAAATGTTGTTGTTGTTGCCGGTATTTCCTGATGAGATGATGGCGTATGAATGGGATCAGGATTGCTCTTTTCTTCGCAAGACAACAAATCCTCAGACAATCCTCATGCAGCAGGAAGACAGCAGACAGTCCATACACCCAAAACAGGAGACGATTCAGGACAAAACAAGAATCCACAGGTAGTTAAACGGGAAGGTAAACAGACTGGCAACTCCAGAAACGAAATGCAATGCAGTTTCTTTGCAGAACTGGCTTCCTTTTAAATCTCACACTGTCTCCTTGTCCCCAGCAGCCCCTACACCCTCAGCAGACAACCAATCACTGTAGGGACTACTGGGAGTTGAAGTTTCTCTAGCCAGTAGCACCGCTACAAGTGTAGAGATGATAAGCTCTAGAAAAGCCTTCTTTTAGCCATTATGACAGCCATTATGACAGCCCTGTAATCAATAGAGACATGTTTCACAACAGCAATGGGTGAGCACTGGAGCAGCACAAGGAACAGTCCCATCTCCTTTTGTCATTCTGTACACCTTTGACTATAAATATAACACCAGATCATGTCAGTTGCAGAAATTCCCAGATGACAAGGGGGATGAGACCGATAATACGAGTCAGATTGAGAAGTTTGTTTCTTGGTGTAAAGGTAATTGTCTGCATCTTAGTGTCAGCAAAACCAAGGAACTGGCTATTGACTTTCACGCCACCAAAGATCCTCTGTCTGTCTGGTACTGTCAAGTACTGTTCGGTCCATGTCAGTGACGGGTTGGACTGGTCTCAGAACATGAAGGAACAATATAAGAGAGGGTACAGCAGGCTCTTTTTCTTTAGGAGACTGCATTCCTTTAATGTGGGAAGTGACATCCTTCATATCTACTATAACTCTGTGATGGTCAGTGCAGTTTTCTACACTGCGGCGTGCTGGGCTGGTAACATCACTTCTAGAGAGGCCCACTGAATCAACAAGCTAATTAAAAGGGCAAACTCAGTTATGGGATGTACACTGGACACCCCGGAGGTCGAAGCAAAAGAGAGAATTAAAACAATACTGAGGGCCATTATAAACAGTGCTGCACATCCTCTCTTTAACACACTAACACTAAGGAATTCTGGCAAATGAATCATTCAGCAGAAGTGTGTCAAAAAATGTTACGGGGGCTCCTTTATACCTACAACAATACATTTGCATGATGCCTCACTGGGACTGGGATTGTCGTCAGAAGTTTTCTTTTCATTCTTTTTAAAATGTTTGTTTCCTTTTTAGTGATTCTGGTGTATGTGCAGGCCACAGTGTGTGTAAATACATATTAATGTATTTAAAGAGCTTCTCTCAAATGCCAAATTCCCCCCCGGGGACAAATAAAGTCCTATATATCTGTCTATTCTGGTTAAATAACCTAGTCAGTAATGGAAACCAAAGTCATCATGAAAAAAAGGCCAGAAGCTGTGAATAATGTAAAATACTCTAGGTCGGGGACACAGAGTGTGTATCTTAGTGGTATTTAAACACAACTAAGGGAGCAAATCTGGACAATGTCTGCAGCATTTCACACTTTCACTGACTCTGGGCCTATTTAGTGCTGTCTGTGACAATAGGTGTAGTGGTAATAGCATTGTTACATGTACACAGTACAGAGAAACAACCTGCACATCTTTGGAGACTACTTCATTATCAGCAAAACACATACTGAGGTCAAAATGTGGCAGCAACAAAAGTAACTGAAGTACATGTAATGAGTCATTGAGTTACAATGTGCTGGGACAATACTCTGGATAAACCTGCATTGGTACAATTTTAGTTCCAAGCCCCTATGTCTCCTCTGAACTAATCACATTGTTGTAACTTTTTAACAAAGACCAACCAAAATGAGCATGCAGTACGTGAAACCAATTTTGCAGCTTGGAAGTGGTATATGTGGTGTACAAAGTTTAATTTGTACAGATTAATCACAAACTCCCTTTATCCATTGTTGATTGGTTTGTAATCAAATACTTCTATTTAAATCTTCTGACTACTGACTGTGACCTTTAAATTAAACTAAAAAATGTACTAAGGGCAGACTGAACTCTTTAATTAAAGAGTTTACCCTTCTTCCAGTACTTTGGGTATTGACCATTAAGATACAGCAACTACATTTATTTATATAGCACATTTTCATACAAAAAATGTAGCTCAAAGTGCTTTACATAATAAAGAATAGAAGAATAAAAGACACAATAAGAAAAGAAAATAAGTCAACATTAATTAACATATAATAAGAGTAAGGTCCGATGGCCAGGGTGGACAGAAAAAACAAAAAAAACTCCAGACAGCTGGAGAAAAAAATAAAATCTGTAGGGATTCCAGACCATGAGACCACCCAGTCCCCTCTGGGCATTCTACCTAACATAAATGAAACAGTCCTCTTTGGATTTAGGGTTCTCACGGAAGGACTTGATGATGATGGTCACTTAGACTTCTGGCTTTTAGTCCATCAATGTTGGAGCATCATGAAGCTTTGAGTAGGTGGTGGTGGCGCAAAAAAGAAACAGGAGAGAGAGTAGGGGTCAGTATGGATTTTAGAGCCACCATGAATAGTTATTATGATGAATTTGAACATACAGAGTATCAGGATTAAGTTAAAGTGAAGTTATGAGAAGGCCATGTTAAAGTAATGTGTTTTCAGCAGTGTTTTAAAGTGCTCTACTGTATCAGCCTGGCGAATTCCTATTGGCAGGCTATTCCAGATTTTAGGTGCATAACAGCAGAAGGCCGCCTCACCACTTCTTTTAAGTTTAGCTTTTGGAATTCTAAGGAGACACTCATTTGAGGATCTAAGGTTACGATTTGGAATATAAGGTGTCAGACATTCCGATATATAAGATGGAGCGAGATTATTTAAGGCTTTATAAACCATAAGCAGAATTTTAAAGTCAATTCTGAAAGACACAGGCAACCAGTGTAGTGACATCAAAACTGGAGAAATGTGTTCGGATTTTCTTTTCCTAGTTAGGATTCTAGCAGCTGCATTCTGCACTCATTGCAAATGATTTATGTCTTTTTTGGGTAGTCCTGAGAGGAGTGCGTTACAGTAATCTAGTCTACTGAAAACAAAAGCGTGAATTAATTTCTCAGCATCTTTCAATGATATAAGAGGTCTAACTTTGCTATGTTTCTTAAGTGAAAAATGCTGTCCTAGTGATCTGATGAATATGATTTAAAATTCAGGTTACAGTCAACAGTTACCACTAAGTTTTTACTTCCGTCTTAACTTTTAATCCTAATGCATCAAGTTTATTTCTGATAACCTCATTGAATCCATTATTGCCAATCACTAAAATTTCAGTTTTCTCTTTATTTAGCTTGAGAAAATTACTATTCATCCATTCAGAAATACCAGTAAGACATTGTGTTAGTGAATCGAGAGAGTTGGGTCATCAGGTGCTATTGATAAGTACAGCTGTGTGTCATCAGCATAGCTGTGGTAGCTCACGTTGTGCCCTGAGATAATCTGACCTAACGGAAGCATATAGATTGAGAAAAGCAGCGGACCCAGGATAGAGCCTTGTGGAACACCATATAGAATATCATGTGTCTTTGAGTTGTGATTACCACAACTCACAAAGAATTTTCTCCCTGCCAGGTAGGATTCAAACCAATTTAAGACACTGCCAGAGAGGCCCACCCATTGACTAAGGCGATTTCTAAGAATATTGTGATCAATGGTGTCAAATGCGGCACTCAGATCTAGGAGGATGAGAACAGATAAATGGCCTCTGTCTGCATTTACCCGCAAGTCATTTACTACTTTAATGAGTGCAGTTTCTGTGCTGTGATTTGTTCTGAAACCTGACTGAAATTTATCAAGAATAGCATGTTTATTGAGGTGGTCATTTAACTGCATAATGACTGCCTTCTCCAGAATTTTACTTAAGAAAGGCAGGTTAGAGATGGGTCTAAAATTTTCAAAAGCAGAGGGGTCAAGATTATTTTTCTTGAGTAGGGGTTTAACTACAGCAGTCTTAAGACAGTCTGGGAAGACCCCTGTATTTAATGACGAATTTACTATGTCAAGAATATTATCAATTAGCACGCCTGATACCTCCTTGAAAAACCTTGTTGGTATTGGGTCAAGGATGCAGGTGGAGGGTTTCAGTTGAGAGATTATTCTATGTAAATCAGGTAAATCTACCCTGTTGAAAGAATTTAATTTGTTTATAAGGGAGTACTGGGGCTTAGGAGGTTCCGCAGTGTTGGGGAGATGTACTATGTTATCTCTAATATCATTAATTTTTTGATTGAAAAATACAGCAATGTTCTCACAGGTTTCATTGGAAGTATTTTGGGGGCATTCCTTTGTGTTACCTGGGTTTAACAGACGATAAATTGTAGAAAATAAGATTCTGGGATTACTAGCATTTTTATTTATTATCTTAGAGAAATAGCAGTGCCTCTCAAGACGGACTGTGTTATTGTAGACACTCTTTGTTATTCAGACACTCTTTGGGTCTTCCATGGAATAACTATGCTAGAAGACTTTTTAACTGTCTTTTCAGGTGCAACTATGTCAACAGCAACTCTTACTTTGGAATTAAAATTTTCCACCTTACTATTTACATTATCCTCGCTATTATAGTTGGTACTATAAACGGACTGATTGCTTAGAATGTTAGTAAGTTTTAAAGCTGCTGATGAGTCAAAGAAGCGTTTTTTAACAATATGCTTCTCATGAATGTTTTCTAACATCCATCCATCCATTTTCTAACCCGTCTGATAGACCAATATCAATGATCTGCTTCACAACAACTTTTAGTCCTTTGTTAATTACTAAGTCTAACGTATGACCTGCTTTATGTGTAGGTTGATTAACGAGCTGTCTCAAATCAAAAGAGTCCAAGAAGTTCATGAACTCCTTTACTTTTAGGTCACACTGATTATCGATATGAAAGTTAAAGTCGCCGACTATTAAGAGTGGGTCATAGTTCGTAATTAAAATTGACATTAAGTCTGAGAATTCCTCAAAGAAAGACGTGTTAAATTTAGAAGGTCTATACACGGATAAAACTAGAACGTAAGAATCTACATGAATAACAACGGCGAGATACTCAAAGGACTTAAATTTACCAAAACTAACATCTTTACGCTTTAACCAGTTCGAGTAAATGTTTGCCAAGCCGCCCTGGCGGTCTGCACGAGTAAAACTGTAATCCGGAGGCGCAGATTCAATTAAAACAGCCGCGCCGTCTGAGTTAAGCCAGTGCAATAAAATCAATGTTTCTCTCACTAATAAGATCATTGATAAAAACGTCTTGTTAGTTAAAGCTCTAACATTTAATAGTGCCATATTTAATGATTCGGAGGGGCAGAGCTAAATTCTATGCGCATTATTGGTATTTGGAACAGAAACTATGTTATTTTTGTTAGCGCCGCTCTGTGTGTATTTTTTACGTAATCTACAATCTGTTTTTATAGTTTTAATGCATTGTTGATCTAAAGTAGTAATTGCAATTAAATTATTGGTGTTTATGCCGCACTGCCTAGATTTTTTACGTGCATTAAGATTGGTTAGCCCTTATAAATTAAAAGCATAGGTTATTCACCTTCTGTGTTCAACTAGGCTAATGGTAGACCTTCCAATTTGCTCTAGCA
The DNA here is from genome assembly GCF_016835505.1 of Polypterus senegalus. Classification (NCBI taxonomy): domain Eukaryota; kingdom Metazoa; phylum Chordata; class Cladistia; order Polypteriformes; family Polypteridae; genus Polypterus; species Polypterus senegalus. The sequence continues at coordinate 85,258,905 of NC_053169.1, read as the reverse complement.
ATTCAACCAGTGAGGTGCAACCTGTTGCATGCTGGTCATGCAAGTAAGAATGTCACTGTACTTCGTGTATGTAATAATAAATTTGAACTGGAAGATATAAACAGATATTTTTTGTACGGTTAAAGCTTCAACTGACAGGACTTTAAGTGTTTAAGGCCCTGTCACAATACATGACTTTTTCAGAGATTTTCATTTACATACTTAGAGTCGAAGGCAGTTCTCCCGTGTCCACAAGTTCCATAGTCTGATACACCCAGTGACTTAGTCTGACTTGTCTGTGACTCCTTACCGTCCTTACAAAATCAAAGTGGATTGAGTTTGTCATAGTTGTGGACTCTGTATATGAGAGATTTGAGAAAAATTGAGCACTCAGCCAGAAGAACAATGTATGTAATGCAGCCACAAGGAATAAAGCACACAGCCTTTTTGAGCCCTGCCTACAGCCGAGTGGCTTGTTAGTCTGATGTCTCCTGTTTTACATACCATGACAGATTTGAAAAAAAGAAAGGACGAGATGATGGCCTGATCTTGCTGTACCTGCAAGCCATTCATACAGCGCCAGCTATGTCAAGCATCAAGTCATTGGCTGTCAGGAAAATGGGGCAAGCTAGAGATACTTTGGATTAACTGTATTGCAAAGTCATCACAAGGTCATGTAATTTGTCATGCCCTGTGATTTTAGTCATGTAATCTGACATCCTCGGGTGATAAGATCAGTCATCAAGCTTGATATTCCCTTTGCCTTGAATTCATGTAATGTGCTTCTGGTTTTACTTTTTCCCACTGTAATGCAAATGCCCAATTCCATAGCAAGGCAGACAATTTCTTGTAAACTTCTCCAAAAATGACTGTTGGTCTTTTCATCCGTTCATAAGACAAGGCATTTTTGAATTTTGACAATAGGGCTTGAGAAGAAAATGTGTATTCAGTAATCCATGAATCACTGGGAAACCTAACCAGTTTTAAGTTTAACTATTAGCAAATTATACAATTTTAGATCCCTTGAAAACAAATCAAAATTCTTTAAACTGCTGCAGCACAGCAGTAATCAATTTTGAAAGATGACAATCTAACATTCATTAGAGTGATGTAGGCAAAAAAAAAATGGATGGAGTTCCATTAAATAGTCTTGATAATAACATTCCGGTTCTTTTTCCTTTTATTTGCCATGCTGCCTCTAGAGCACCTTGTCTCTGTTACAAATCCCCCTAACCTGTACACTTGTGTGTTACTTCAGATATAAGCAGGTGAAGGCTGTTGACCCTACCTAGCACTTTAATTTTGTGGTCTGAACACAACAATTTATGCATAAATAAGACTGCTAGGGCACCATTTATGTTAAATTCAGCATCAGATATTATAACAATGGCCGTCAAACTCAAACGCAGCTTTCCTTTCAAAAAAAAAAAAAAAGAAATATTTTAACTCATGCATCTTTAAGAAATGGGAACCAAACCCTTAAACCAAAAGGAACTAAATCTAAACATAATTATCAACCGTTTTGTGATTTCTTTGGTTTCAGGCTAGAATTTATGTAAACCTCACAGGGTTTGTCTTCCTTCCAAGTACTGTAAAGCTCAGATAGGAAAATATTTAAATGGATGTGCTTGAGAGATGGAAAACTACAACTTGCACTACCCCCAGTATAGTGCCATTACATATTCAGTCAACTGAATGTTATAAAACCTCATGAAGGAATAAGTAGAACTGGTAGAGAAATAAGTTCAAAATTATTTTTTAATTGAGCAAAGTAGAAATGAGCTAACATCTTTCTTTAATGTAAAAGCAAACAGTCATAAAAGTAACCAGGCTCTGATATTTGGGAAGTCATGTGATTATTTGTCTAAACCTAAAAGCTAACCATTTTAGCTTAAAATTAAAAAGTAAAAAAAACTAGATTATGTATTGGATGGCACCAGGGTTGAACAGGGACCCTTACCTGGCCAGTGTAATGGAAAGACATGTGATGATGACCAGTGAATACTGTATTTCCACCAACCCCAATACAACTAAGATGGTAGCATCCCTGGGCTTTGGTATCCCTTTGGATAATCACAGGGCATGCTGGGAAATGAAGGGGGGTGCTGCAGGGGTTTACAAGCATGGCTTCATGGGAGTTATGCCTGACCCGGGAATGCTTCCAACAGACCATGCCCTAACACCAGAAGTAATCCCAGGTCAGAGATAAAAGCACCCGCTCCATCTCACTTCAAAGAGCCAGTGTCAGGAAGCAATGCACAACACTCACTTGGAGGAAGGAAGGAGAGAAGAAATCGAATGCTTGTTATATTCAGATGTTCATTGTGTCTAGTGAATATTTGGAACGTGTTGAAAACAAACAAATAAGTTTTATTTGAAACCAGATTTGTGTTGGATGACACTAAATAAAAATTAATAACACATTTGAATAAAACGAAAACATCACCCCAAAAAAAGCACACCTGACTGCATAAAAAGGTATTCATTTGCTAGTTCCACTCATTGTTTCAAATTTGCATAATGCCTCAATGTTCTTGTGGGTTCCTGACATAAGAGATCCATTTAGGTTCACTGGTCTGACATGAATGATCATGTGTTATGTGATGAGCTGGCATCCCATTTAGGGTTGGTTTCTGATCCTATTGGCATCAGCTGTTGGGCCCCATATATGTACTACAGAATTGGGTACAGGAAAAAGCTGGATAGATGGCTAAAAGTGGTGGGCAAGGCTATAAAAATAATAAAATCAATAATCATTCTCCTAAATAAAAAAACATTTTAAGATATGATCGAAATCACTAGTGTTTTACTTTTTAGCTACTTTGTAACTGGCACAATCTCCGTAATAGCTACTGTGCGGCTGACATTAAGCATCACCATCATTCACCTCTGCCTGAGTTAGAACTAAGACTCATGATGAAGGGAGAAACCCTCAGAACCCTTCACTCAGAGAAATTCACAGCAAAGTAACTGAAAGACTCTTCATGAATAAATTTCACGCAGACATAACTGGCATCTGGTGAGATGTATGTCATATATATATATATATATATATATATATATATATATATATATATATATATATATATATATATATATATATATATATATATATATATAATCTCAAATTTTATCAAGTAGACATAGAAGAAATTTATTTTTACATGGAACAAGAGATTTGTATTCCTTTGATATTTGTTTTTAATGGCAACAGTGTCTACAAAAGGTTTTTTTAAGTCCTGATTTGTTAAATCAGAATGACATGACTGTAAAATATCCTCCTATCTGCACAAAATTTCCTTACATATTTTTATGTCAGATTCCATTAGGCCAAATATCACACAATATTGTTTCATTTTTAGAAGCATACAACCATGCAAAATGCAGTGCAACAATGAAATCCACTTATACCCTCTAAGAAAGTATATCAGATTCAAGTCACCGAGTATAAAGCCACCAATTTCAATGCAGAAGATTTTGATTTCTTAATTAGAAGGGCAATTTATACCTTGCACTACCGTTATTTTTAATAAAAAGTCTTTGCAACCAAAGCAGAAAAACAATTTAACTCATTGCTAAAATTGCAGACAGAAGCAACTGAACTTCAGCTTGAGGATATTTTCCATTTCACTGCTTGACAAGTTAAACTTTAATCCTCCATCAGTTTCATTGGCCTGAGTTGCCTTGAAAGCTTGCATATTGTAATCTTTTTAGTTAGCCAATAAAAGGTGTCATTTTGCTTGGCTTTTCTCTACTTTCATAATGGCTAACACGGTACAACACCCTAGTACTATTGATATTCTCAGCAATACATTTTGCACTTTTTGGAAAAAAGCAGCATATTAATTTAAATCCAAGCACAAAGCTAAGTTTAAGGAACTTTGTGCTTTTTATCTTCTGTATATTTATTAGAGACCTAATGGACAAACTCCTTAAGTAAAATTAGCAAATTAAGGATACTCCGTTTACAGGAAATACATTTCAGAACGATTGAATTAGAAAGTTATGGTCATGTGACAAAGTACCTCACCTTTCACTATAGTTGTTTTAAATTACCAGAAAAAAATAACAACGTTCTCCTCAAAAAGTGCTAAAATCAAAGATAAATGTACTCCCAAAACTGGTGCTGCAGCTTCAGAAGGAAAGAAGTAGGTTATTCTGAGCATAAAGCAGTGCTCCTCTACAGTGTGAACGCAGTTGGTATCATGGTATCTGCAATCTCCATCACTATCCACCATCATACTGTTCAACATCACCGTAATACTTTCTTGCAAACCCAGAACAGGCAGTGAATGTGTAATGTCATAACATTTTTTATAAGTTAAACTTCAGGGAACCTGCACAATTTGAATTCTTAGGCTTTTGGATGTTGAAAAGGTTAATTATGGTTTTCCTGGCCTGTGTATTTTGTGCCTTGAATGTTCGCTAGAAAAAGTATCTGGTGAAAATGCAATGCCCTGGGTATTTTAAAACAATTAAACAGCCCATCAGTTTTACTTTTATGAAATACTGATTCAGTAACAGAGAAGCTATAATTATTAAAGTGCTCAGGACATCATTGATTATTTAAGGGATTGCTTTAAGGCTTGCAGGATAGCCTAAATGAAAAAGACTGCGAAGAAAGTTTACAGACTCAAACTTGAGAATTCCCTGTGCCCAACTGAGATATAATATACAGCATATATGCATAAAGTCCATAAAGATGATGGCAATTTTAAGTTTTATCTTGCAAAGCAGCAACTGATTGACAAGTATAGAGAATCTATAATATGTCACCATATCAAACAAAGAGTCAATCCTTTGGATCATCATAAGGGCTTAACTGGTACCATGATGGAAGGACTCTATTACAATTTCTTATCTTGTCTAAGCTTGAATACCGATGCATCACCATCTACTGAACCAACATTACTTCATGCTTAAGTGCTTGATCCATCCATAAACCTATTTTCAAACTCATTTATAGACGTGGGCACATTTGTTGGTACCCTTACATCTCATTGCAAAAGTGCTGTATGTCTCCTGAAAACTGTTTACATGAAAAGCAGTTGTCCCCTGTATAGCTGCTTGCCTATAGATGGACAGGCAATTCCAAGAGCAGAGTTCAAACTACAGTCCAACGGCAGAAAAGAGTGCACTGCCCTCTTTAGAAAACAGCACTGCAAGATTAGAATGCTTTATCCCAGGGGTTCTCAATCACAGTCCGGGAGGGTCACAGTGGCTGCAGGTTTTTTCTCCAACCCAATTGCTTAGTAAGAAGCACTTATTGCTCAAGTGACACTTCTGCTTCACGTTAGTTGTCTCGCTCGTTAAGATTTTGAACCCTTATTGCTTATTTTAGTCTTAAACAGCTGGATTCTTAGTGTTTAATTGCTCCTAATTAGCTATAAGATGCAAATGACAAAAGAGCAGCATTTCTCCATTTAGCTTGTTACGATTTACACCTGCGTGTATTTATCATGTATTACTGGGTTTAATTAAATACTTGGAAGGAAAGTGAAGAGAAAAAAAGTGAAGGACTGAGAATTACTCCCCCATTTTAGCCTTCAAATCATTTGGATGATATCCTTAGAAAGGGGAAGAAAAGCTAGGATATGAGAATTACCTGACATAGCAGAGTTAAAGCACTAATCAGCCATGAAATTAAATTATTGGTAAGAATTGCTTTCTAATTAAGCAACGGGTTAGAACAAAAACGTGCAGCCACTGTGGCCCTCCAGGAATGTGATTGAGGACCCCTGTATTATCCAATCTACTTCATGTACGATACAAGACAAAACTCCTCAAATCATGCTTAGAACTGGACAAGGGTTTCCCAAATGTTAAAATTGGAACTTAATTTAATACAATGGAATTTTCTAATTTAACACAATGTCAAAGGTCTGAGTATTTGCATTGGATACCCTTGGATTAAGCTAAATAACTCGCAGAAGAGGGTTAGGGAAGACATCAGTGAGCTCACCATTTTGTATGCTTCTTTCATGGTTCGGAAAACACTAACCCAGCTAAAGATCTGTGTCCCTTGACCACTTCCACCTAAATCCCTAAAATCATAACCACAACAGTAACCTTTAAAAAGGCTCCTAAGAGATACATGGATAGATGACTTGTTTATTGATGAGGGTAGACTTTGGCAATTACCAGCAGTCTTGCTGAGCACCTTCTACTAAAGCAGCAGGAAACCAGGTCCCCCTGCTACAGCCTCAACCTGTTTACTGATGTTGAGTTACAGAAAATTCTCTTTCCACCCAGAAAAAAAGTTCACCTGAATCCTATACACTGTAGTCATTATATGCAGAGGGTACTGTACAGTATTCTTTGGAAATGAAGCAATACATGATTCCACAGCAGCACTTTCTGAAGCCTTAGTGACAGAGTGAAACAGTAACAAAAGATGCCACATAGTGGGTCAGCAAAGATTTTAAGAACTCAAGGACTAACTCCACCTGGTCCCTTAGCTTTTATTGTGTGTATCTGTCTCAGTTGTCTCTTTATTTGATCATCTTTTACAAACAGTTTATTCTAATTATCAGAGGTGGATTTATCAGTGGCCACATTAGTTGAAGTGGTAAGAGATGATGATTCAGCAGGAAATATCTTGGGGGTCTAGCCACTGGAAGGCGGCAGCACTTGAAGGGAGCATATGAAAAAAATGGCTTGGTGCATTAGCTTTTTCCATGTTCCCTTCCAGCACCTTAGCTTTGGATTGCTTGAGTCCAGTAATTATGCGCAGTCTGTTACAAATATCTTCCAAGTTCGTTTTTTTTTCTTAATTTTACCTCTGTAACCTTTCTCCCCTTCTCTACCCTTTTCCTTCAGCAGTCTCTGTGCACTGCTCAGGGCCCCTTTGTCATCAAATTTAAATGTCTGTTGCTTATTAATCAGAAAACATTTTAGCTTCTTGGTAATCCAGAGCTTATTATTTAGAAATCTGGGCACTGTTTTTGAGGGTACAATAGTGTCAACACAAAAAGTTAATAGAGTATGTGATGCAGAGACTAAGCCCCTTGCCATCATCATCATGTGACCCACACATTATTTCTCAGTCTGTCCTTTGGAAATAGCCATTCAGAGTCATTCTAGCCTCCACTACCTCAATATCTTGGTGGCAATATGCTCCTCTCGATCTAGAAACAGATTTGTAGTTGACAATAACATGAATCAGATTGTGGTCAGAGCTGTCCAACTGTGCCAAAGGTTTACATTTGTAGGCCTCTACAATAGTAGTATGGGCCACTTTTTTTTCCCCCACTTACAGCATATAGGCTGACAAGCAAGAGATCAATGTTTTTCTCCAAACATAATTGATAAAACCAATTTAATTGATATATTTGCTAAGTATGTGCTTGGAAATCATATTGTTGCTTTGGCTGTATACTACCTTTGAGGTCTGCCTTTAACACCATCATCTCCCAAACGCTGGTCAACAAACTGTCCCTACTTGGATTAAACTCAGTACTTTGCAACTGGATTTTGGATTTTATAACAAACATGGCCCAGTTAGTCAGAATCCACAGCATTACGTCTTCTGCCATTCTCAACACTGGCACCCCTCCAGGGTACGTTTTAGGCACCATGCTGCATACTCTGCTGATGTATGATTGCATATCCCACTATCCGAACAATCACACAGTGAAATTTGCAAATTACACAGTGGTAGTAGGATTTGTCACTCATACAGTAATGATGAGTCAGCATACAGGATGGTAGTGGCTAAACTTGAGGCTTGGTGTAAGGACAACAACCTTGGCATCAATGCCAAAAAGACTAAGTAAATTAATGTGAACTTTCAGTGGACTGGTACTCTTCCCTCATCCCCACCCCCAGTTACATCACTGGGGAAGAGGTTGAAATTGTCACCTGGTTTACTGTAAATACCTGGGGGTGTGTATTACACATGACCTCTATTGGAGCTACAATACAGATTTCTGTTAAATAACGGCCACCAACCCCTCTACTTTGAGGAGGCTGCAGCAGGCTGCTCTTTGCGCCACTATTCTGACCTCATTTTACAAGTGTGTGGTAGAGAGCACCCTTACCTCCCCTATTATGGTTTGGCACTGCAGTTGCTCAGCCGCCGTCAGAAGAGCACTGTAGCGGGTGGTTAAGTCTGCTCAGAAGATTACCAGTAGTAGCCTATCCACTATCAAGGACATTTACTGTACACCAGCAGGTGCAAGAGTAAAGCCTCCTCCATTATAGAAGATGTTACATATCCTGCACATAGACTGTTTGCCCCCCTTCTGTTAGGCAGGAGATTGCACAACATACAGGCCAGCACTACCCAGTTGAGAAACAGTTTCTTCGTGAATGCTATTAGACTAATAAATGAAATATCACTAAATCTGATTGTACACTCTGTGTGACTTATACCACACTTTTCATTTGGTTTCAGTAGTCTCATGTACTAAACTATTTGCTGCTATCTGTTTTACTTGCTGTTAATTAAAGGGCATACTATAATTTACTTTAGCTATAGTTATATTACTTTACGTACTGTATGCATAAATGTTATTTAGTTCTATTTAATTGTGTTTTTCTTCAATATCTTTATCATGAAGTTTTGGGTGTTAAGGGACTACTTATGGGATACTTTTTATTATGAATAAAATGAATGTAAATTATATAAAATTATGAATGGGGTTATCATGGGCACGGTTAAATTACTGGGACCTCAGTACCAAATTCCATTGCTGCATATTGATGTTGGAATGACAATAAAGATCCTTGATCCCTTCAGTAGCATTGTGGTTTCCACATGAGATAAATTACAAAATGGTATACGTTTCACTGAAAATTATTTTGCTCCTCCTTAGAACAGAATTTTCCCCAACGGATTTTTTTTTTTTTCTAGATATCAGACATCACGTCCTCCTCCCTTTCTTTAATTGCTTTTTTCCAAAACATATTCTCCTTTTCCTCCTTATCAAGTTACCCTAGAACCATCCAACCACAACCAAAATGGCCTTTTGTATCTGAAGTAAACCTGTAGGATTAATATGAAAAAGATTCCTTAGTTTGACTACCCCACTTCCTTTTAAGGAGAGCATACTGCTGTGCAAGGTTGTCCTTGACTATCATAATATAAGAAAAATACATGAACAGTGGCAGCATGAATAATGGAAATTGAACATGATTTAATTAAGAAGTGACAGCAGAAGAAAAACTGTTGTGATAACTGACGTAAACTAATGGAATCAGCAAATATAGTGTAAGACCATACGGTTTTACAGAGGAGTCTTTGAAACCAGCAAGTGTAGGACATCTCTAATGTCTCTGACGGACCATTTCTGATTTAAATGTTTTCAAAATAATTAAATCATGTATCATTTCCTGCTTCACATGTTTAAGGCTCAAACAGCTTTAAGTCTTGGTAATATTTAGATTTCAAAGTCATTAATTTCTTTAACAGCTTTCTCTGTAATTTCAGTGAAACTTCATAAAAACCTAAATAAGCACTACACATAGCAGATTTATTTAGGTTAAACAAAATTATGTACTATATACACTTCTAGTGTCGTAATGAATACTAATTACAAAAATGAAAGCCCAACAGCATTTCCAAAGAACGAAGAAATGGTAGCAAAATATTATTGCTACAAAACATTTTAGATATAATCTTGTTGATTAAAGTGAAATAAAAATACACTTTCTACATAATTTCTTTATTTTCTGCACCAGTATTCTGTGCTTCTTTGAAACAGAAGTATCAAGAGCATGCCTTAAGCATATGCCGGGTATGCCATTAGGATCAGTAGCTCAGTTTGCAGCGGATGAGCCTAAAGTGTCCAATTATAATGGACTGTCTGTCCAGCAGACCACAGTTTGTGAGACTCATGGACTGTGTTTCTGATGTGGACAACACTGGAGTAGCACAAGGAATAGTCCTGTCTCCTTTTCTTTTTAGTCTGTACACCTCGGACTATAAATAACTCCAGGTCACGTCATATGTGGAAATTCTTTGATGATTCTACATTTACGGGGTGTATTGATAAAGGGGATGATGCAGAGTACAGGAGTCAGGAGGAGATGTTTGGTTCTTGGTGAAAAGAAGATTGTTTGCAACTCAACATTTATAAAACCAAGGAACTGATCATTGACTTTTGCCGTATCAAAGATCCTCTATGCCCTGTTGCTATTCAGAGAGTGAATGTGGAGGTGGTACACAGCTATAGATACTTGAGGGTCCACAGCAAGAACAAGATGGAGACTCGGTTTTCTTAGATTTCGCTTCTTCAATGTGAGTACTGTAGTGACATCCTTCATATATTCTACAACTTTGTGATAGCCAGTATAAGTTTCTATCCCATGGTGTGCTGGGATAGTAACATCACTTCAAACAGGTCCACCAAATCAACAAGCTAATTAAAAGGGCAGGCTCAGTTAGGAGACACATTCTGGACCCCCTTAAAGGTAGAAGTGGAAGACAGAATGAGGACACAATTATCAGGTATCATGAACAATGCTGCAAATCCTCTCTATGACACATCATTGAGGACTTTCGGCCAACAAATTATTTAACAGAAGTGTATCAAGAAATGTAACTGGGGCTCCTTCATACCTACAACAATATGCCTTTATAATGCCTCACTATGACTGCAAAGTCAGAATTGTTTTGTTTTTTGTTTTTGTAGTTGTGTGTATTTGAGGGGGGTGTTTTTGCGGTCATATATCTTCAGCTTTCTGTAAAGAAATAAAGTTCAAGTTATATATCTATTATATAGTGCTTTTCATATCTCTATCTAGTGCTGGAAGGCGTAAGCTTATGCACCATTGATAACGTTTTCAAATTCAGCACAACTCTTCTCAGCAGTGGTTGAAAACAAAGATGCAGAAAAATGTCTTGTGAACAATATATTCCTAATATCAATGTCCTTTTTTTCCTTACTGTGGGTACCTTTAAGGAAGCAAATTGGACTGGACTTTTTGTACCTTTTTACTGACGAGGGCTGCATGGTAATGACTTGCATATATATGCACAAAGACACTCATCTATGAGTCAAGTGAACACTGCAGGGCGAACTGGTCCAGCCCCTCAGCTTCATACAGTCTAGCAACACCTGGCATGATGACAATTTCACTACAAGAAGTAATATTTTTCTCAAAGTCATTATATTAAGCATATGATAGAATGTTGCAGAAATGCTTAAGACAACAAAGCTGAGGGTGGTTATTAACATTTCAAAAATAAGTTAAAATACTGAGAGAAGCCCATTACTTATTTTCATAACATATGGTAGAGCTCTGCTCCACTGGCCCTTAAAGCAGAAACACCACTGCCTCACGGTGATGAAATCTGCATTGTCTTATGGGTTAATTCATATTCTACAATGTATACTTATTGTAAACTCTAAACTGGTCTGGTCTGAGGGTGTGTCTGTCTGCATGAACATATACTGCAATGGACTGCAGTGACAGTTGGTAAAAAACATTTGGGCGGGGGCAGTTTTTGAGGGGACAAAAACTGAAGCAGTGCTTTTTATATTAGTGCCTTTTTTCATCTATTATATAGTGCCTTTAGCTATATCTGTCTAGTTTTTCCAAAAGTTCTCGTCTTCATCATTGTGCCAATGCACATCTTGGCCTGTCCAGTACCAGACACATAGAACAAATCCAGGATAAAATGTAATATACCCTTTCCACCATGCTGCCCAACCTGATGCCAGCTTTCCTATTTTTGCTGCGTCCAAAACTTCAGTCCATGACATCCACAATCCCCTTATTTTATTTTATTTATGGAAAGAACAGCTGCACCTGCCACCTAAATTTTATAATACACGTCTCTAAACTGCCCAGTCCCCTGCTAACTTGTCCAGTTGCTCATTATGTCAAAACTCACACCACAATATTCACACCCCTACCTCTGTAATCTTCCAATAACGTTGCTTTCTGTCTGTTCTATTACATCCATGGCATAATTCCAGTCAAAATCTTATTCTGCCTCTGCTAATAGAGTGCCCAGTCCTTGGTCATTTCTACTGTATTCCATAAATACAAATCACATAATCACTTGTCCTCTGATTTTTTTCAAATCTTGCATCCCAGTTTATCATTTATCACACCCATAGACTCATTCCCACCCTAATTTTATTCTACACATACTTGCAGTCTGCCCAGTCCTATGCAAGTTGGCCAGGTTTACCTAACCTGGGCAAAAATTCACAATGTAAGATCAACAGACCCCCACATCTTAAAACACAACTCATCCACAACCTATCTTATACTACACCCACAGGACAAGTCGAACCTAAACCTTATTCTGCCTTCACAATCATGATAACTGTATTTCCATTAACATAAATGTTGCTCTCCTTTCCTTCGGATCCAAAAGTTTCTCAATTACTTTTATCAAATTGAGTCATTTCACTAAGCACACCAAAGTAGTATTGGGCATACTATTGTCTAGTGCAGTGTTTCCTAACCTTTTTTTCCTATAGTGGCATACTTTTTATAACCAAAATCATCATAAGGCACACCACAATCTTACACATATACATTATATTTCATACACATGCTCAATTGCCTGAAGGGGGGGCTATCAGAGAAGCCAGTAAAAAAAGAACCTCTAAGATCAGTGTTCACAGATACGGTACTTAGTAAGTACTTTGGTGGCATCTCCAAGCTGCTTCACCCTTTTGCCCGCCCCTCTTTGTCTCAGAGGCAATTCATATGTCCACTATCTACCAGCATTGTGAGGCTCGCTGGTGACCACACACCCAAAGCAGATGGACTCTAGCAGCCTGGAGACGCATATGAAGTACTCTAAGTGCTGCATCTGCAACATAGCAGCTTTTATGCCAGGTTCTCCAGGTAGACCGGTAATCCTCAGACTGGTCTCGACCACCTGTGAAACTTGTCAATCTCAGGTTCCAGCCCAAGTGCGCTACACTATTACTTTCACAACCCACTTGAGTAGCTTTCATGGAGCACCACTGTGCTGCGGTACACTGGTTGTCTTTGTCCACAACGCTTCAACACTTTGAAACAGCAAACAGGGAAAGCAAAAAAGACACCATTTATACCACATCCAGTTAGCCAATTCCATTTGTCATAACAAAAGTGGAAAAAGTCAGTGTGTAAGCTTGTCCTCGATCACTTGCATGCTGCTGTATACTTAAGTCAGGTTGGTCCGGTTCAAGCTCCTTTATATTCCTTTTTTCTTCAAGTGAATGATTTATGAAGGGGCATTTTATTAAAGAAATAATCAAAAATCAAAAGTTCCACTTGAAGTTGCCATTTCCGTAAAGTCACACTCTAATTTGGCCGGCGTACTTCACACAGGAAATATAGGTGTTCACACAGAAATTAAACAAATAAAAGTCGGAAACAATTTTTAATCGATGTTGACATTCACTGACACCAGGAACGTTGTGCAAATAAATTTATTTCATTATTATTTTGCATAACCTAATTTAAGTAGAGATTTTAAAATATTTGGAGGTGGGGTGGCGCCCCTGCACCCAGCATTTCAAACAGCCACTGATTGACTGGCATCCCATATAGAGCTGCTTCCTGCATGACACCCTGCACTACCAAGATAATCTTTGGCTATTCACAATCCTGTTACAGAATAAGATCATTTACAAAGGAATGAGTGGCCTAATATTTAAATTATTAATGGGATAGGTCTTAGATCTTGTAACATGAAGATAAAAAAAAGAAATATTCTTAATACTCTCATGTCTGAGGTAGCACAGTTGTGTCTTAGAGCATTTGATTCCTGAAATGAGCTCCTGAAGGAGGATTAATCCACCACATTTGGATTTTAGCACACATTTTAGTTCAGCTGTGGTTTTGTCAGAAGCCCCCAGTTTCCTTTTTTGTGTCTAAACACAATTTGTTACAATCATGACCAGTCAGTACTACACTGTGGAGGACACGGCCTGCTTACTACTTACTTACTACTATTACTATTACTTACTTACTACATACTGCCACCTAGTCAGTTTTGCTGTGAATCCTTTGGTAGATGGGATTGCCACTGACAGCCAGCATTGAGAATAAACAGGAATAAAAATGACTACATAGATTTAAGATGATTACCTCAGCTTTTCTTCTGCTGTTGTCACTTAAAAGGAAATTTGTATTCCTCTCATTCCTTCTATTGATTGGCTTGGCTCACTTATTTGCAACTCCTACTTATAAAGCACATCCTGTTGCATTAGTCTTACTAAGGAAAAATTGAATTATATCGTGACTACTCTTTATCTTTTATACAAAAAGAAATTGGATTATTTTTGAAATAGTTTCACCGAATGCTTTATATATCTGCCCACACAAAAATAGAAAAACATTATGGATGGAAAAAGAAAAATGGGGTTTCACTTTGAGACAACATCAAAATAGACCTACGCTTTACTATGCAATTTTTCCGCATTATTGATATGTAATTATATTTACATTCTGTGCTGATATAATACATATGAACTAATTCTGAATTCTTGCAGATAAAAACTCCGCTTGTGAAGTGTATATCCTTATTCGTTTTTTATACTGAAGATTTATCCCTTATTTTTTTCTTGAGACGTACAGTTTACAAATGAAACAATCAGTCAACCTAATTTGAAGAGATAGTAACTAACTTATCCAAGAAACTAATTACTTGAAAACTAGGAGTCTCATCATAAATTCATGTCCCATTTAGTTTCCAGCATGTGGATGTTACTAGTGTAGAGATCTCTGCCATTTGCTTCCATCATTGTTTGTGCCCCACAAGTTAAATTTATCAGAAAACTACAAAAACTTGTTTCTCGTAGTCTACACTGCAAAAAATACAATTTAAGCAATTAAAAAGTATTTAACTCATGCTATTAAATCTTGTTTTCCTTATTGTAAGAACTATTGACATATCAAAAAATGTGTATTTTTTTTGTTTTTCTTGGTCTAGTTTATGTATATGTATTTCTTTGCAGTGTCTCAGAGTATTTCATGTACTTTAGGAGGACACCAGGGTTGTTCTCAATGTGCACATTGACAATTGTACATAATGCTCTAAATATGCTCTCAGTAGCACATTGTAGGGGTGAAGAAAACACTTTGAATCGCATCCTACAGTTTTAATGATCTATTTCAGACATTTTATTAGAATTCAGAATTGCTTTAGTAAATAGCCAAAAGAAAAAAACACTAATATCCCCTTTAGAACTGGTTTCTTTTCTTTATTTAAAAAGATTCTAGATCTTTAATTAAATTATTTGCATAGCATCCAAGAATATGTGGTCAGGTACAGGGCTGCATGTAGATTTGAGACACCCTGTACACAGGCAATGACAACTCTTGTGGCCATGCCAGTGGACCTAGGCTACGTTACCAGGGGTCACTATGCCCAATATTTAACTAAGGTGCCCCAGAAAGACTAATGGTGGATGCACCTATAAGTAGTAGAAGATACAGTGGTTAAGTGTTGCCTAAAGATCTGCTTTTAAACATGCTGTTATAGAGTTTGCCATTTAATAGATTATGGTTTACAGTGTTTCAAAAAGTAATATTTTGTAGGCATCTGAATAACTAAAAACTTTAGGCATTATACCATATTTATTTACATACATACACATATATATATACACACATATATATATACATATATATATACACACATATATATATACATATATATATACACACATACATATATACATATATATATACACACATACATATATACATATATATATACACACATACATATATATATATATATATATATATATATATATATATATATATATATATATATATATATATATAGATAGATAGATAGATATCTGTCTATCTATCTATATACAGTGCATCCGGAAATATTCACAGCACATCACTTTTTCCACATTTTGTTATGTTACAGCCTTATTCCAAAATGGATTAGATTCCTTTTTTTTCCTCAAAATTCTACACACAACACCCCATAATGACAACGTGAAAAAAGTTTGAGATTTTTGCAAATTTATTAAAAATGAAAAAATTGAGAAAGCACATGTACACAATTGTTCACAGCCTTTGTCATGAAGCTCACAATTGAGCTCAGGTGCATCTTGTTTCCCCTGATCATCCTTGAGATGTTTCTGCATCTTAATTGGAGTCCACCTGAACCCCAAGAGCCCGATGGTCACTCTGTCAGAGCTCCAGAGGTCCTCTGTGGAGAGAGGAGAACCTTCCAGAAGGACAACCATCTCTGCAGCAATCCACCAATCAGGCCTGTATGGTAGAGTGGCCAGACGGAAGCCACTCCTTAGTAAAAGGCACATGGCAGACCACCTGGAGTTTACCAAAAGGCACCTGAAGGACTCTCAGACCATGAGAAACAAAATTCTCTGGTCTGATGAGACAAAGATTGAACTCTTTGGTGTGAATGTCAGGCGTCACACTTGGAGGAAACCAGGCACCGCTCATCACCAGGCCAATACCATCCCTATAGTGAAGCATGGTGGTGGCAGCATCATGCTGTGGGGATGTTTTTCAGCGGCAGGAACTGGGAGACTAGTCAGGATAAAGGGAAAGATGACTGCAGCAATGTACAGAGACATCCTGGATGAAAACCTGCTCCAGAGCGCTCTTGAACTCAGACTGGGGAGACGGTTCATCTTTCAGCAGGACAACGACCCTAAGCACACAGCCAAGATATCAAAGGAGTGGCTTCAGGACAACTCTGTGAATGTCCTTGAGTGGCCCAGCCAGAGCCCAGACTTGAATCCGATTGAACATCTCTGGAGAGATCTTAAAATGGCTGTGCACCGACACTTCCCATCAAACCTGATTGACCTTGAGAGGTGCTGCAAAGAGGAATGGGCGAAACTGGCCAAGGATAGGTGTGCCAAGCTTGTGGCATCATATTCAAAAAGACTTGAGGCTGTAATTGCTGCCAAAGGTGCATCGACAAAGTATTGAGCAAAGGCTGTGAATACTCATGTACATGTGATTTCTCAGGTTTTTTTATTTTTTAATAAATTTGCAAAAACCTAAAATAAACTTTTTTCACGTTGTCTTTATGGGGTGTTGTGTGTAGAATTTTGAGGAAAAAAATGATTTTAATCCATTTTGGAATAAGGCTGTAACATAACAAAATGTGGAAAAAGTGATGCGCTGTGAATACTTTCCGGATGTACTGTATAGTAAGTTTCATGAAGTACTTCACAGTAATCCCACCATTAACTAAGTGTTCTTTTCTAATCTGTACTCTGTTAACTGATAAGAAACCAATTGACAATTTTGCAGTCTACCACTGAAGTCTAAAGTGGTGGTCCTCAAAGTGAGGTCCCCAAGTGTGACTCAAGTGGTCCACAAGCTACCTTAATCTGCTATATAATTATATAAGCCTTTATATGTTACAATAAGGCTACAAGCCGACATTGCCAGTACTTAACCAATATACTTAGATAGATGAGAAATGGACCTAGAACTAATACCATGGAGTGCAATGTCTTTCTTGCGGGTGTTATCAACTTTTGCTACAGTTCCACTCCTGTTTGCTTGTCACGCCCTCCCTCTGTCTCTCTCACACTCAGAACTTCTTTGCCTCAGTCTCTCTCTGGTCCAGACAATCTCAGTCACTGTGCAGGCCTCCCTTCTAAAATTTCTGATGTCAGCCTGGCCACGGCATTCCCTTAATTCTGTGCCATGATGTGCCCACCCTACTGACAGGCTGGCTGCTCTCAATCGATCTTCATGTTCTAGGGGTTATTATGAATCAGTGGCTGAAATTTGGACTTTGAAATGCAATCCTTAAATGTCTTTTGTAAAATAAATTTGGGAAATGTAACACAGAATTTCATTAGCAGGCAACTCTTATGCTTAAGTAGTCCATTGTTAGAATTGACTATAACAAAGAGGTCCTAAGTTCAAAAGACTTTGAGTACAACTGGCCTAAAACTTCTATTAACCTTTCTTACAAAACAGTGTTCAAGCTTTTTAAAATATAAATGATGTAAAACAAAAAAAAAAATATATGTTTTTGTTGCAACCTCGGTTGCCCCTTTATGAATCTAACAGATTTGTAACCAGAATCTACTCTTTCATCCTTCATGTCAGCTGTACTTCTTAGGTTGAACGAGTTGGCTGCTAGTTTTCATTTTTGCCAAGCTCTTAACAGTAAAAGGAAAAAAAGCCCTTAGGACTTGTGGCACACTCGAGGCAATCCTTACAATGTGCACTGGACCAACTCACAATTGCACTCAAAAATGTTAGGAAAACATATAAATTAGATTGAGCTTATTTATATATAAAATTGCAAAGTCATCTAGCACTGCCATTCTCTGTGGCATCATTCAGACTTTTTAATTGTGACTGTTCATCAGCTGCACTCTTTTACAGAGAAGATTTTTTTTTTTTTTTTACTACAAAAATCCTCCTATATAAACAGTTGCATGTTAAATGATGTAAAGATATAGCACCAAATAACACCCTCTGAAACAAAGACATCTTATATACAGAAATTGATAGATTAAAAACAAATACTGGAAAGTCTCTACTTTACAGCTGGCACTTACCTATTTAGTCAGCTCTGCCAGCTTGTTACAATACT
This sequence comes from Polypterus senegalus, assembly GCF_016835505.1. NCBI lineage: Eukaryota > Metazoa > Chordata > Cladistia > Polypteriformes > Polypteridae > Polypterus > Polypterus senegalus. The sequence goes on along the minus strand of NC_053169.1, from coordinate 85,240,412 downwards.
GGAAGGAGTGTATTCATTTTTTTGTGTTTGTTTCCCCAGAACACAGAGGTGTGAAAGACGCACAGATATGTGTCATTTTATATTGTAAAAAGATCCCAGAAATACACAAAATACATCATTATAAAATTTTTGGTAGTACGCTAATAGATAAAAGAAGTTACTGCCATTGCCACTAGAATATAAACAGCTTTATTATTATGTATTAAAGAGACACGACCATGCAAAGTAAAATGAATAACAATTTTCCTAATGAGGACAATCAGTTAATCATTCAAATTAATTGTGTTATCTGACAATAACATTTTCTAAAATGGGTCACAAGATTATACTAAATAAATGGTAATGCATCTCATTACAAGTGTCACATCATATATTGAGAGCAGCACTGATAATCTCTAGAAGTAGATTCTTGTGCCAGTGACCTCAATAAGCTTTCATCCATTGAGTGTGCTCTGCTGAACAATAAGAGTTGCCGTTACACAATCTGATCCATTTTACTGAGACAGGTCATCAGCCAGTCAATGTACGTGTTGATCAATGAACAAGATCAAAATGTAAGGGGAAAAAAGTTGTGGTCAAAAGGCACAAGCTGGGAAAAAAATAAGATGTATAAAAGGCACAAAAAACACACAGAGGACAAGTATTTTGACTCTACATAAAGAGTAACTGATAGTCTGTACAGTAATTACAGCTGCCAGGATACAGCAGACATGTTGACTGTTACAGTTACAGAATAGCGTGCCAATAGTTGTGAGGTTGAGTGTAGGAGCTGCTGACACACACACTGCATCAGTCAGCGCTGCTAGTAGCTGTAAGCTGTAAGCTGTCAGCTGTATCATACTTAACTACTCTAGAATGCTCAGATACACTCTCAGAACTCTTCTGACCTCAGAACTCCTAGACATTGTTTTTTTTTCCAGAATCCATGCCTCCTGAAGTTTGTTTTCCTCTCCTCCTTAGCCAGCTGACATTTGTAATCAAACCTGAACTAACTTCTGAAACTGCAATAACGAGACACTTACAGGCAACCTAAATTCAATAATAACTGTAATCTCCTTTATGGATTCTTCTATTTGATTTTCTCTAATTTTTGATCATTTTAATTTTTTCCTTTGTCATTTGTAAAGCATTTCACGCTACACCTGTGTATGCAAATGTGCTACATAAATAAACTAGCCACAGTACCTTTTGAAGACAGTTAATAGAATAATCATAAAATATTTGTCATTTCTTGCCCTACATGGATGCCTTTTGACCTGTGCCTCGTCTCGCCTCAGCACCTTTCTTACCACATACCTAGTTTTGTACTAGCCTTCTTTGAAGGTGATTCTCTCAGCATGCCTCATACACCTTTACGACTCCACGTGCATCTTACACTTAATCTCTCTTTTCGTCACATCACCAAAGCCAAACTGACCAATCACATCAAAGCCAAATTGACGACTCAGATTGCTCAGAGGGACTGGATACACTGACCTTAGTGTTTTAATTTATAGTAGAGTTGTTTCAGATGTTTTGATAGTATGCCACCTAGCTGGAGACTCTACAGTAAATACCAGTATTATGAAATAATGTCAGAATACAACAAAACCAATTTTTCTAGGCAGATAACTAAATAATAAGCATCCACACATATTGCACCAGTTAAACATTATGGCCTAATGTATCACACACTTTGAATTCATAAAATAATCTAAGAAATGCTTTGTAGTAAAACTGACTGTGAAAGAAGCATCACTCAAAAGAATCAGAAGTTGCTATGATTTGCAGTCTTTATTCATTTGTTTTGTAGCCTTTCTTAGGTAGATTTTCAAAAAGGATATCCTTTTGCATGGGTTTTGAACTTCAGGGACTCTAAATATTACCTAATGTTTTCATTTTGTGGTCATTGCTTTGTGCATCGTACAGCACCATATTTGTTTTATATGAGCAGTTTGGGAGGAATCATGTCAGCTGTTGTCACAGCGATCTATTCCAGAGCTACCCATAATGCGTGACGTGTATTATCAACAGAAAGACCCTATAAAGACCACAAAGTGCCTCCTTTAGTATTAGAGTATTGCGTAAAAACAGCTTTGGTGCACAACTCTAATTCTTGTTAAAAGACTTCCTGTTTGAATTGCTTTGTTTCTTTTGACCTTAAATTTTGCCTTCTGTTTTAAACTCTTATGCAGGAGAAATTACATGAGTAATAAACTTACAGTGTAAGTCATTCATCTCTAAAGCCTCACAGGCTTATCGTCAGTTATAAGTTCCTGTAAAGTGCTGACAAACCCAAAATAGTGTATTTAATGCAGAAAGAAACATGGACATGACATCTGAAAATAGGAGCTATGAGACATAATTTTATATGAGACCTTCAAATTCTAAAATTCTACAATCTTTCCAGCTTCTGGAGCAAAATTCCTTTGTGCTCATTGTCCTAAAATAATCTTTGGGAATAACTTTCCCTCTGTCTGAGTTTTTATGATTATGCATCATGGGATATACTGTATTCACTGCCTGCCTAAGTCAACTTCAAAACCAATGAAAAGGTTACTGTTTACACTCTGTATGCTCAAGATCAAATCCAGGCCTTGCCATGTAATACAAATAGGGGTATCTCGAAAGGCATTGCATTAAAACCCAATCCTGCGCTGCATCTCCAATTTTCCATAAACCTAAGAATTTAGGGGCAAAACCTAGGAATGACAGGGCAGACATCTGCACAAATATTATGGAGGAGTACCCATGTATGTGCTCCCAACATTAGTAAGAATGAATGTTCTGATATCTAAAAGGTCATCTTTGTTCATTTTCCATTTTTGTGCCATGATTTTGTGTCCTTGTATTTTTATATTTTAGACCACTGGTTTTCAACCACAAAGAGGCCTCAGTAAAGTTCTTAAAAATTAAGCTACAAACATTTCATCTTAAAGCGGACCACTACTTCAATTTCAAAATACTGAAAACAATCTGGGGGGTGTGAGAGACGAAGGTCTAAGATCAGCCCATATGTACCAATGCTGGTGAGTAAACATGATAAGGACCATTGGCATCTTCAGCTTCTGCTCTTGCCATGGTGCACATGTGCTCTGTAGCACCATGAGCTCCCTGTCACTTTGTTCCTTTGCCTGCTTATACATGTTGCCAGGCTCTGTCTCACATGCACATCACCTGGAGTCAAAGACAAGTCTCATGCCACAGTATCTCCTGGCTCCATGAGCCAACCCAAGGCTTGCTATTGGCCATGTGTCAGGGTCAGTAGGCTTTAACAGCCAGAGGGTGCATCCAAAGTGCTTTCAAAGGTATGTGTGTGCACCCCCCTTTTTGACACCACTTTTGGAGCTGGAGAGAGAGAGAAAGAAAGACAGATTTGTCCCAAGGGGGGATTTTTACTTTTTACAGCAGCTCAATAATAAATAAACAATCAAACAAACAAACAAACAAACAGACAGACAGACAAACACCAGGATGACTAAAAAGGAAGAAAACTATAAAGCAATTAAGAAAACTTCTGACTTGGCTGTTACAGTCCCAGTGAAGCCTTATGCAAACTTATAGCTGTTGGTATAAAGGAGCCCCAGTCACGTTTCTTGACACACTTCTGCTGAGTAGTTCATTGGCTGAAAGTACTCAGTGTTAGTGTGCCACAGAGGATATGCAGCATTTTTTGTCTTCATTGTATATCATTAAGCTGGAATAAATTTATGTCTGCCATTAAAATACATCCCTTGTGTTTGCTTGCATTAGTGTACGCTTAACAGCTACTGGCCTGTAATAGGAACAGGCTGCTCTCTATGATCCAACAAGAAAAACTGAAGAAAAAAAAAAAACAAGACACACTGCACTGGCACAAAGAAATGTAATATTTTAGCATGATGCTCTCAAAGGATACGATAGGTTGACTGTACACACACCGATGCCATCATTCCACTCACTTTTTTCAAGCTGCACAGGTGTCAGGGCTGACCACTGGTGCTTTCCATAGTTCATTTTTTCTGCTGACTTGATTCTTCTATTTGGAGAGAAGAGGGCTTTACATTTCCACTCATTTTAAACATGGCTATTGCTGATGGAAAAGCTTCAGTGCTAAATCAAGTGGATACTGAAATAGCTTCTTTAAGTTATGGAGAAAAAAATGTCTGCAGCAATTAATTCTGCATTTTAAAAATTACATTATTTTCAGAAATAAGTAATAACTTTCTGCATAATTTAAAAAGTAATACTTAAGCCAAGTGAGAAGCTTTTGTTATCAAAAAGATCTGCAGGGATTGATTCTGTACTTGGGTCATTACGGATTATTATTTATCCCTAAAAAATGACAACTCATGTTATGATTAAGAAATTCAGGTACTGGTAAAAATGACGTATTTAATAGGAACACACAGCCATTTGTGAAATGCTTTTAAAAATACAGGCAAGGTAATAACACTAGCAACAAATAGAATTTATTAATAAATGCAACCTCCAAAAAAAAAACACTTGCAACCAAAGTACAGGAGGGGAAGCTCATGGCCTGTGGCCCTGACAAATTCCCATATTTCGATGGGGGACTTTGGAAGAATGAAGGTTGAGAACCACTGCTTTAGACCACATACGAGGGGTGATCAAAGTGTGGACAATGAGTAGTTGTGCTACAATCGACTGCCTTCAACTCCATGTGACCCTGTAATAGAAAAGCTGAATGGATGGAAAATTTCATTGTGAAGAGTTTTGTAAGAATTTCTTATCCGATTGCTTTTGAAAAAGTTTTTAGTGATATGGTTTAATATGAATGGCACTATATAAATTATAACATTTGTCACAGCAGAAGCAACTGGTGATAGTGCCCTCAATAAAAGACCTCTATATTTTAACAGAATCTTTTGATAGTTTAAGGTGGGCAAGACCTGTGTGAAGGACTTTATGATAGTGCCTCCATTGACTTTTAATATATAAAACAAATGTATTGTTAATATGCACAGGCGCCCTATCCAAAGATTCCTTCTGCCTGCACACAGTGTTTCCTGGAATAGACTCCAGCTTCCACACAGCCCTGCTCATTATACGCAGGCTCAGAAAATGGTTGGGTGAATAGATAGTGGTTTTTGCAAAGCATCTTTAAAGATGTCTGACAATGAAGTTTTGAATTTACTTAAAAACAAATAACTTATATAGGTTATGTGACTTGCTTAGAGTCAAAGCCAATGGTCTTGCCTACTTGGCTACATTTATTATTGCCTCCACCTTCACAATTTAACCTTTGAAGTGACTACATATTTGTTTGGAGTCTCCTGCAGGTGTACACTACTGCCTGAAGTCCAGTAATCCTCTGTTACACAAAGGATGCCTTCTTTACTGGTATTTTATGGAGTCACTTTACACCAGCTATTCAATCACAGATGAAAATTGAATGCTTACTCAGCAACAGTCTGCTTCTTTAATCAACCTACACATGCACCTCCCCATGCTGCCTACGAAGTGTCTCGTTGTTCACCTGCCCATGCAGAATACCAAACAGGCTAGCTGTCAAATTGAGCGGTATACAAGTCCCCGGGCACTGTCTACAGTGTAATGTAGTGAAAGGTTAAAAGAATCTAAACACAGCAGTTAAAAAAAAACAAAAAAAAAAAAACACAAACGTTAAAACAGTGCCAATGCAACTACCTGGAACAAATTGCAATGGATCACAAAAATCACTATGGAGCTTCCATGTCACATATCAGAGAAGGAAAAAGGAGAAAATACAAACCAAGATAAGGCACACTTGCCTGCACTGCTTTTGTAGTACCTCTTGACATCAAAGAGTGACCTCCTTGATCTCCCTACATTTCCCAAGGAGTTTCTTCTTACTTCTCCTTCTGACTCCTGACCTGTGCTAATGTCTCATACAACACTCCCAAATGCAGAATTTCCTTTAAGGTACACAGCTCTGTATGCCTCTTTCTTCTCTTATTTATAGACCAGTTAGCCCCAAACACCTCTGAATATCTTGTACTACATGAGTCATACATGTAATAATGAAATACTCAGGTTTGCCTCTAATGCTATAACGTGAAATGCCTGTTATTCCACATAGATAGAGGCACGCACTATGGTCTGAACGCACACCAGAATGACTAAAAAGGAAAATCAAAAAGAAAGAAAAACTTCTGACTTCGCTGTCATAGTCCCAGTGAGAAATTATACAGACTTATTACTGTTGGTAGAAAGGAGCCCCAGTTGCGTCTCTTGACACAGTTCGGGTAATTGATTCATTGGATAAAAGTCTTCAGTGTTGATGTGCCAGAGAGGATGAGCATTATTGTTCATAATGGCTCTCAGTTTTGTTTTCATTCTCTACTTCACTATGACCTCTGGGGGTCCAGTGTGTGTCCCATAACTTAGCCTGCCCTTTTAATTATCTTATTGATTTGGTGGGTCTCTTTTGAAGTGATGTTACCAGTCCAGCACATTACAGAGTAGAAAGTCACACTGGCCATCACAGAATTGTAGATGTGAAGTATGTCACCTCCTACGTTAAAGGAACCCAGTCTCCTAAGGAAGAACAGCCCGCTTTGCCCTTTCTTATATATCTCCTCTGTGTTCTGATACAAGTCCAACCTCTCACTGATCTGGACCCCAAGTACTAGCTGGAGTGCACCACCTCTACATCCACTTCCTGAATAGTGACAAGAAACAGAGGCTCCTTGGTGCAGTGAAATTCAATAACCAGTTCCTTAGCTTTGCTGATGTTTAGTTGCAGACAATTCTTTCTGCACCAAGAAACAAAGTTCTCCACCTGACATCTAAACTCTGTCTCATCCCCCTTGTTAATACACCCCATAACTGCAGAATCTAAGAATTTCTGCAAGTTACATGACCTGGTGTTATATTTATAGTTGGAGGTGTACAGAATGAAAAGGAGACAGGACGGTTCCTTGTGGTGCTCCAGTGTTACTCACATCAGTATCAATACAGTCGAGTTGAGCAAACTGCATTTTGCCTGACAAACAGTCCATTATCCATAACATTGCAGGCTCATCCAACTATTTAAGGCCTGTGCCGGGCAGCTGTCGGAGGTCGTCAGTAACATCTTTATCATGTCTCTATCCCAGGCCGTCATCCATGCATACCTCAAGTCTACAACAATTGTACCAGTGCCTAAACTATCCTCTTCAGGAAGCCTGAATGACTACCACCCCATCATCACCAAGTGCTTGGAGAAACTGGTTCTGGCCCACCTCAAATTCAACCTACCTCCCTCACTAAATACAGATCAGTTTGCCTATCGTCTCAGTATTTCAACAGAGGATGCCATATCCTCAGCTCTTCACTCTGCCCTGACACACCTTGATAACAACTACTCCTATGTCAGGATGTTATTTGTTACACATAACACCATCATGCCCTCCTATCTGGTAAATAAATTCAGCAAACTCAGCATCAGCACCACTCTCTGTAATTGGACACTGGACTTTCTAACCAACAGATTCAAGTCTGTTATTTTAAACAACCAGACATCCTCTACTCCCTTCTTTACCCATGACGGGACCCCTTTGTACGGCCCCAACTCCATCATAAACTTTGCAGGTGACATCAAAGGAATAGGACTGATCAGTGACAACGATAAGTCAGCCTACAGAGAGGAGGTTCAGCACCATGACCACCAAAAAAAGCTCATTATGGATTACCAGACACTAAAGTCAGCAGACTCACTCCCGCCCATATAAATAGGGCTGAGGTGGGGTGTGTTTCCAGCCTCATATTCAAGGGTGTCCATATCTCAGAGGACCATTCTTAGACAATAAACAATTTGCAGTCAGGTTAAAAAAGTGCAACAGTAAATTTTCTTTCTGCAGAGGCTAAAGAAAGGCTGCCTGTCTCCTCAGATTACGTCTAACGTTTACCGCTGAACTGTCATGAGCATATTCACAAACTGCATTACAGTGTGGTATGGCAATTGCTCCATAGCTGACAGGAAGGCTTTGCAATGGGTGGTGAAAACTGCCCAGCACACCATCAGCATCCCGCTACCAACTATCACTGACTTGCAGCATATGTGGTGTCTGCAACAGTCTCGCTGCATCATATAAGGACCCCTCTTACCCCAGCCATGGACTGTTTACCCTCCTTCCATCAGGAGGAGCCTTCAGTCGAGCACCAGCAGGCTCAGGAACAGTTTCATTCATAACACCATCGCCATCAACCCTTACCACTCAATAGCTGAGTTTTCTAAATAATCAATAAACTTCTGACTGTACTGTATTTTCACCTGTTTACATACATCTATTCTGTGCATAAGTATATTTAATAAATCCATATTTATTCCTATCATGTATCTGTACTTACTGATCAGTATTTATATCTATGGCATACACTCATCCTTGTAAAAACTACTATCTGTAAATTCAAATATCATATAGACATATGCAGTATTCTCATTTGTATGCTGCCTTATTGCACCTTACTATCTATTACATTTTAAAATATTATTTGTACCTACTGGTTTGAAGCTAAACTGCATTTCATTGTACCCATACAATGACAATAAAATCCAGTCCGATCCAATCCAATCTAACGTCTCTGTGCTTATCTCTGAACAGGGATGGCTGGATGGCATTGAAGTAACTTGAGTAACCAAAAAACATAATTCTCACAGTGCTGCCAGATTTTGTCCAGATGAGCCTTGTAGAGCAGACAGATAATTGCATCCTCCACTTTCCAATAGGTAAACTGCAACGGTCTATCGCATGAGGACTCATATAGTCCAGGACAAGCCTCTCAGATCTTTATGATTTGAGACATAAGTGCCACTAGTCATTAGATGTAGAGTCACCTGCTTTCTTTTGAACTGGAACAATGCAGGATGTTTTCCCACAGCAGCAGCTACTTTCTGAAGCATTAGGGAAAGACCAAACAGGTGACAGAGGACACCTCAAAGTTGGTCAGCACAGGCCTTAAGAACTTGAGGACTGACTCCATCTGTTCCAGCGGCTTTTCATATGTGCAAATTCTTCAGTTGTCTCCTTACTTGATCTTCAGTTATGGATAGCCCATACTGATTGCCAGAGGTGGACCCATCACTGGCCAATCCAGTTGATCAGCTAGGAGTTGCTGAATTAGTAGAAATGGCATGGGGGAACATGCAAATAATGGTGTCATTTTCTCCCTCTTGATTGTTCCTACAACAGCTCACAGGACACAAAAAGCATGCTATGCATCAAAAAAAAAAATGTTGAGTTCCTTATTTCAGCATTAACACGTGACCTATTCACATGTCATCAGTACTCTATGAGGGCCCATCTAATTTCATACACTGTTAGGTTTGTGAGGTTTAAGGGCTGTGTGTCAGAGATGGTGGTCTGTAACACAAGGGCAGCTTCTCCCTTTACCCTATACAAAACGGTCTTCCATTTTACTACCAGCCCTTGCTATTTGCAGAAGTCATCAGCTGACTCCTCCATTATAGGTTACATTGATAATGATGGGTTTGAGTATAGGAGGCTGGTGGAGGACTTTAACCTGTGGTTCAATGAGTACCACCTGTGGATCAACATCACCAAAACAAACAAGTGTGCACTTCTGGCATGTTAAGGAGCCCCTGAGCTACTCATCATCAAGGGAGAGGAAGGTGAGGTGGTGCAGAACCACAAGTACCTGGGTGTCCATATGAACAGCTAACTGGACTGGTATGACAACACAACAGCACTGTAAAAGAAGGACCAGAATGGACTGTACTACCTAAAGAGACTCTTTGATGTGATCTTTGATGTGTGCAGCAATCTTTTTCAAATGTTTGAACAGTCTGTTGTTGCCAGTGCATTGTTCTATGCAGTGGTCTCTTGGAAAAGCAACTAGAGTTCAGGTGGTGCAAAATGCCCAAACATATAACAAATTCAGCTCCATCACAGGATTGCCTCTAGACATTCTGGAGGCAGTTGTGGAAAACAGGATGGTGGCAAAATTGGATGTCAACATGTGGCCACTTTCTTGGGGTACTTTTAGCCTGGGGATCTTTTCTGCCTGCTGCCATTAGATACTTCAATGCTTCCTCCCAAAATGCCTTCCTACACTCCAGGCAGAGGGCAGAAGAAAATAGTACATGCAATTTACTGGTTATTTTTGGCATCCTATTTATTGTGTTATACACTTTTATTCTGTTGTCTTACATTATACAGATACTGACTCAAAGTATATTTTATGCTCTTTGTTTTGCCTTCATATGCATTTGAATTTCCCCATGTGCATTAATAAAGTGTATCTAATCTACTGTAATTGGCAATTATTAAAAGTTATTTATTGGTGCAGGATAAACGGAGTCTGGAAAAGATGCTGCAATGCCACCTAAAAGGAGCAACACACTCTGACAGCCCTACTGGACTCATACCAGCTACTGTACCTGTCACCTAAAGGCCCAAGGCAATCCTGGTTTTAGGGGCACTTTATGTCCTTCTTGAGAATGGGGTATGTCTTGCCAGAGTAGAAGGGCAATGTGATACAATATAACCTTGCAAAACTAAATATAGTTCAGAGAAATAAAAACTCTTTCCTGGTAGAAATCAAGTAGTGCAGTCATTTTTTTTTTTAAATAACAAGATATACTGCAGAGAACGGGTAAAGAAATTAGTAAAATTAAAAAAAAGCATTCCCAAGCTTCACAGTCAAACCATTGATGTTAAAAGTCAGGTACTAAATTAAGTCAGCTTGCCTGCCGGAAGACATAAGATCAATTGAGTGTTTTTGGCTGGCTACATGACAGTACCCCATGCAAATAGGAGTGGCATACGAGAAGCTCAAGTAGATGGAAGGAAATGAAAAGGACAGACATTCCTGACGAAGGCTGCCAGTCAAGGTTAACTCTGTCAGAGCACAACCGAAAATTTCACAGCATCTGCAGGTAAAATTAGGGAGTCCATGACAAGGAAATAAAAACAGTTCCAGCTAATTTGCTACCCTGTCAGTTAACAGAAGCACTGATTTCCTGTGATTTAATCACAACAGGTACCTTTTGCATTGTTGTCAATTACAGAAATGTAATGCAGGAGTTTAGACCTAATTCAAGATTGTTGTCATCCAGACAATGCAGTGCTGCCACTTTTGCACAGGGGATGCTATGTGATTGAAGCTGCAGAGCATAAACAAGACACATGAATAAAGTTATGGAGGGACCTTGAGTGCCAATGAAACTTCAAGGTGTACATGTGTTATATGCACTAGTATTGTGTGTGGTGCTGTTTTTTAATCCCGTTCTCAATATTACTTTGACCTCTCCCATCTGACGCTCTGTTTACTAATAAGCTGTGTCCATTCCCCGAATAAACAAACAATAAACATATCTGATACCAGAGGATTTTCATTTTAGTGAAATGGACAGAGACATACCGGCACCTTGGGCTTTACAAAGGACTGTCTCATCAAGGCTGCCTTTTTGGTTTTAGGGACAGCAAGGCAACTGGCTGCTTCATATTGCTTGTTGGAAAAATGGCAAGTAGTGTAGCATTTTGGTACGGGAGCAGGGGTGCGGAAATCCAACGCCCAACTCATCCAACACGGTTAAATTGACCATCGGACAAGCGTGTTTTTCTGGTTTCAGTTTTCCGTGGAAGTGCAATTTTCTGGAGGAAAAAGAATTATATGTGCTATGCAGGGCACATTTTTACCACTATTTTCGAATTTTAAACATTTGGGTACATACTTTGTGTGGAAACAGTGTTCATGTTCTTCATGTCTCAGATTGGTCTTCAATATTGTTTACAAAATGACGGCTGATTTTTAAAAGGTGAAGCACTCTTACAGTCTTATATAAGTATTTTACCCTACTATATACACGCTTAGAGATGCGGTCATTTTTTTTCATGCTGGCATTACGATGTAATCTGATGCTTTTTCATTATGATCAATAACTTTTATATATTATTGATAAAATTCATTGTTTCTACATAAAAATGCGGTCATTTTACTTACAATGCAAATGTTTTTACCACATAACAAAGCTTGCTAGACAGTTAATCTTTCCTGAAATTTGTGATTTCGCGTAGGTTGTAATATATTGAGGGATTAAGAAATTTATTGCGCGACATCAGTTTTGATGAGCTGTCCATAGATCATTTTTGATTAGAGAATTTTTCATATAAAACAAGTTGGTTTTGCGCTGTCAGTTTTTTAAAAATAAAGAAGAAAACATTCTAACAGTTTCCAAATGTTATGAAATATCTATAAAAATCTTCACTTGGACGAGATTATTTTTTCCCGACAACATCGGTAATATTTACTTCTTTGGAAATGTACCATCTTGTGCAATTTCGAATACGTCATTATGAATTACCTGCGTAACCTATAATGCACTGCGGTAAGCACGTTTTCTCGCTATATGCATGTTGCTGAAACTGAAGCAAGTAGCATCGCGGATGAGAACTGGATCGTTTCTTGATTAAAACTGGCACAACAGGCCCTGAAAAACCTGACAATGAGGGCAAGAAAAGAAAAACAAAAGCTGAAAGGGACCGTGAGTATGATAAAAAAACGAAAATGGTCTTTTCAATCGCAATGGCTCAAAGAGTTTCCGTGCATAAATGCAGACGACACTGACTCCGTTTTTTGCCAAATTTCCCGTCAGTATCCACTTATTGCCGACAAAACCTCCACATTATTTACCGGCAAGAAATTCGACATTACTGTCGCATCAGCTGTCTGTGAAACACATTGCCTGTATGTCAAAGCATGAGTCTAAAAGTAAGAAAAAAGTTGGTTCAATTGAAATAGCGTTTTTTTAAAGTTGAACGCTCGGAGGTTGAGCATTAGGCTAGGCTGTTAAATACTGCTTACGCTGTTGCAAAGCACAACAGGCCATTTACTGACTTTCAATTTCTGTGTTCTGTGCAGGAAAAGAATGGTGTAAATTTAGGGAGTGACCATCGAGGCAGGGACACCTGTGTTGAGTTTGTGAAGTAAATATCATCTGTTTTGTTGAATGATGTCTCAAGGACAGTGTTCTGTTATGTAACTGTAATATGTGAAACAGAACTAGTGTAGCTATAATGAAGGCATTGTTTATTAGTGAGTTAAAATAAGGGAATCGTTTATATAATGTTCTTAATGATTGTCTGGGGAGGCATATCCATGGAGGGTCACACAGACCGCTACAGGCTTGACAAAGGCACCTTGGCTGCCTTTAGGTATCAGGATGAAATCCTTGGACCCATTGTCAGACCCTATGCTGGTACAGTGGCTCCTGGTGCACGACAATTCCTGGCCTCATGTGGTGAGAGTATGCAGGCAGTTCCTGGAGGATGAAGGAATTGATACCATTGACTGGCCACCACACCTTCCTGACCTAAATCCAATAGAACACCTCTGGGACATTATGTTTTGGTCCATCCAATGCCACCAGGTTGCACCTCAGACTGTCCAGGAGCTCAGTGATGCCCTGGTCCAGATCTGGGAGGAGATCCCCCATAACACCATCTGTCATCTCATTAGAAGCATGCACCGATGTTGTCAGGCATGTATACAAGAACACAGGGGCCATACAAAGTGCTGCGTACAATTTTGAGTTGCTGCAATTAAATTTTGGCAAAATGGACTAGCCTGCCACATCATTTTTTCACTCTGATTTTTGGGGTGTCTTTGAATTCAGGGCTCTGTAGGTTGATCATTTTGAGTGTATATATATATGTATATATATATATATGTGTATATATATATATATATATATATATATATATATATATATATATATATATATATATATATATATATATATATATATATATATATATATATATATATATATATATATATATTATATATATATATATATATATATATATGTATATATATATATATATATATATATATATATATATATATATATATATATATATATATATATATATATATATATATATATATATATATATATATATATATATATATATATATATATATATATATATATATATATATATATATATATATATATACACCATGCTTTGTTTCCGCAGTAGCTGCACTCATGAATATGCTTGTATGTGTCATTCGCTTGCTTCTTATTGTTTCGCTGCCTTCTCAATTGTATAATGCATGTTTTCTTCAGTGCTTTTTGGAGTTCTTCCTTGTTTTCTATGTACTGCGCTTACAGTCAGTTCACGTGATAACGTGGGAGGCGTGATGATGTCACACGAAATTCCGCCTCCCACGGCCATCGAGCTGAACTCCATTACAGTATATGGAGAAAAATAGGTTCCAGTTATGACCGTTACATGTAGAATTTCGAAATGAAACCTGCCCAACTTTTGTAAGTAAGCTGTAAAGAATGAGCCTGCCAAATTTCAGCCTTCCACCTACACGGGAAGTTGGAGAATCAGTGATGAGTGAGTCAGTCAGTGAGGGCTTTGCCTTTTATTAGTATAGATAGGGGAAACCCCTCCTCACTATTTCTGCGACTTCCAATATACATAGGAAGCCCAAATTTCCCATGCTCATCCTTTACACTGTACTTACAAATATGAAGTATTTTTCATTTTGCGCCCCGTAACGAACTTTCAAAAATAACATCTTCTTTTTGGCGGTTCTCCCCATTATGCCGTAAGGAACTTTTGGAACTGACCTCTCCTTTTGGCGGTTTCATTCCTTTAGGGGAAACCCGTCCTCACTATTTCTGTGACTTCCAATATACATAGGAAGCCAAAATTTCCCATGCTCATCCTTTACACTGTACTTACAAACGTTAAATATGTTTCGTTTTGTGCCGTGTTCCGTAGTAATTGTGTTACTACGAAATTTACAACCACCAAAACTTTGTAATGGCACCAGGGTTCAGATCAAATCTTTGTACAAGAACCTCATTGAGGCAACTGTCATCACTGGAATTGGCTCAGAGGAGACTGTATTTATTCCTCGCATCCCTCTCATACCCTCTGACACTCTTTCAATTCAAATGCCTCCAATTTCCAGTAAGGTTCTGCTTCGCTATGACAATAAATAAGTCACAGAACCTGACTCTAAAAAAGGTCGGCATTGACTTGACGCAAGATTGCTTCTCACATGGCCAACTGTACGTTGCACGCAGAAGAGTAAGCTCAACAGACAGCTTGGTCATTTTACAGCCCGAGGGCAGAACTGCAAACGTCCTTTACAAAGAGATCCTTACATCGTAAAAATGTGCATTTCTCATACACAGCATTTACAATCATAAATTAAACTCTTTACAATCATCAAGTTTACTCTCAATAGTAAAATAAGCCTAAGACAATAACATTGACAATCATGTTACATTATTTTTAAAATCTTTCCTTTTCTTTTTAATAACTTCTTTAACACACTACTCTGCTGCGAAGCGTGGGTATTTTGCTAGTTTTTTTTATATACGTTGATAAATATTTTGCCTCTTTATTTATAAGCTAGACATACCCAATTGTAACATTAGTGTTTCATTAGGCTTGTTGTACTTTCATGTCTAACTTTGACAATTTTAGACATTTTTGTAACTACTAGTCTGTGTGCTGCCTGAAACTATACATCTAGCATTTATCAGACTGTATGATTGCCAATATTCACATGTACTCTGCTTCATTATTATTTTATATATAAACGTCTATGTGTGTAAGTGTTTGTGTCTGTCTGCCCGGCCAGGAAGTGTGAGGCTACAGCAAGGCTATCCAAGTTAATGAGTCGGAAGAAGAAAGCGACTCTGTCTCCAAAGTAAAACTGGCGAGAAAAGAGAGAAACTCGCTTAGCTGCTAATACACAAGCGAGACAAGCACATTGGCAAAACAGAATCCCTTGTTACTCCCGCTGCTAATACACAAGCGAGGCGAGCACGTCGGGAGAACAAAACCTCCTAGGAGAGAGATGCCCAGAGGAGTTCCTTTCAATTACGTGGTATCTCTACGTTTCAACTTTTTTTCTGACAATTTCAATAGTTTCGAGGACCCCAGGCTTTTTACAACACAGGCTTACGCAGCTAGTTATTTTATATAAATATTATCAATAAGGTTATAGATGTTGAAGAGAAGGTGAGGAGAAGTTGTAAAGTACAATACCTTATAAACAGAAATCAGAAGTGTTAAATCTGTTGGATTTGAGGCATTCTGTTAAAGTCTACAAAATAAAGAGTTCAAAAAGGGGAAAGTAGGGCCATATAGGACACTACCAAAGCAAAACAATATGCTTGCAAGAAGATGTGAAATCAGGGCTTTGGGGACTTTGTTGTTTACCTTGTGTCTCATAATTAACTTAAAATAATTTGAGGTTGACAGGTAATAGAAACTAAGCGAAATACTCGGTTATTTGATTTTTGACTGATATATACTATATCCATCCAAACACATTTAAAAGAAAGCACCTCTTTTGGACACCATACAGCTTTTGATGGCAGCAGATGACATACAGCTTTAAAAGTGAAGGGATGACACCCAGCTTTTAATATGAGAACACAGTATTGATATGAGAGTGAGAGAGAGAACATAGAAAGCAAGATGTTTCGGTGTGGAACTGCTTGAGGACAACAGTACAGCATCACTTACAAAATGAAAAATGTTCCCCAACATCAAAGGACTCTTTAAATTGCACAGATCTCCCTCTCTGTGATACTGAAGCTAAGCTGGCTGTATGGACATTGACTTGAACCATTCAGATTGTATGTTTTCCTCTACTTTTGACTTCTAGTATTTGATTCCTGGTTTCTTTGCAAATAAATATAAGTAATAATTAAATTTAAGTTTGACTACTATTTCATTGAAATTAGCCTTGTTTGTAGATATCATCTGCCCCAGTGGTGAATTGAATGGCAAATTCTGCTTGTTCAAGTGATTTATTATTTGCTTAGTCCTTTCACAGGTAGTGTCCAAGGATCTGAAGGAAAGATGAAGGTAACCTAGCAGTAGAACCTCCTAGCCTCTGCTAGAGTAATTATGCAGCCCATTCAAGAGTAATAAATGTCAGAGCCAAAAGATATCAGCACTCCTCAGCATCTGCTAAGGTATTGAAGCCGAGGTAGCCAGCCTCTGCCATATTGCTAATATGATTGATTTTTGCAGCCCTTTTAAAAGTAGCCATCTGAGATTTCCTTGCTTTAGCCTTTGCAAATGTAGTTTGAAAATGCAGCCCTTTCAGAGGCAGTGATTCGGGCATCCCAACAGGAGTGCCGCTTGTGAGCAGAGCACCTTTTGGCCCAAGCTAAGGTATTGAAGTTGAGGTTACCAGCCCTGGACATTCTTTAGACATTGAAGCTGAGGTAGCCAGCCTCAGCCAATGCTCTCTGTGATAAGAAACAGTGACGAGTTAATGTCAAACAGGTAAGTATTTTGGGGTGTGCATGTAGACTAATAATTTAGGCATTTCCAATATTAACTTGTCCACCAATATAAAAAGAATCTTAGAGGTAAAAATACCATTCATGAACACTTTCATATAATAACATACAGTAGGTTATGTAAGAGCCAATCTTAGAAATTTAAAGTTTTGAGTTAAACTCATATTAACGTTTGCTTAATTTGAATTGAATATAAATTTCTTTCATAGTCATAACTTATGGTATAGTCTTTTCCCCCTATAAGTTAGCAAGAGATAGAACCTTCTTATTATAACTGAGAAACAGTGGGATAATAAGCTCAGTTGTTGTTTAGAACAGGTCCCAGTACATGGGGACTTAAAAGACTCATTTTAAACCTAGAAATGGGATAAGCATACAGTTTTTTGACCATTTTGAAATGGTTCAGAAATGTTAAGTAAATAGTAACGATTTAAGAAGTAACAAGATTAGGCTTAGATCTGAACTTTTAACATTAATTTTTCCTTTTTTGCTATTTTAATTTTCCTTTTTTTGTGTGAACTGTTTTACTTTAGAACTTAACTAAACTTTCAAAAACGAAGATATTTTGTCTGTGGAATCATTTCTGCGCCTCAGGCTTTTGTTGAATCCCATTTTTTGAGTTGAAGCTGCTGAACTTTGGTAATTTTGAGAAAACACAGCTACAGGTTATTTACATTTTATTTTGTGTTACCATTTTAAAAACTTAAGATTTGCACAATCTACAATAGCCACATGTTTTTAATACAAACACAGGTTTTCATTTACTAAAAGTGCTTTTTGGCTTAAGATGCCCAGTTCCACTTTCATTTATTTAATGCTGATATGGAAAGGGCACCCCATGCACAAAGACCATGATCATGATGATCATACATTCGTTAAAGACTCACAGTTTCTTTAATATACTAACATACACTTCGAAGCTGCTCAGAATTAAATAGGAATAAACAAAATATACTTGGCTATACATTGATGTACATTGCAGTTTTCATTTTTCACACTACGATCACAAGGGCAAATATACTCTCAGACAAGTGCAACATAATACACTAATTTTCGTGCTTAATGCTAGCAGGGAGCACATTTTATTACTTCATGAAACACAATTTGGCTTGGCCGGAGAGTATTAAATTGGCACAGACAGCTCAGACCTTTCATCTGAAACTAAAGTCAGTGCGGGCCTGTTCCAGATGTCTGACTTTAATGTTGCTTTTCCAGTGCGATACTGGTAGGTTTTGATGATCCACTGCATACATTCAGATGTGAATTTCCCCAGGGATTAATAAAGTATCTATCTATCTTATCTGCCTACACCATTTTCTCAAAAATAACATTATAATTCGATTGGCTTTGTGAAATATAAACAATCATTTTTATAATGGTTTTTGTCCATGTTCAAAGCATCAGCATTTTTATTGGAGTGTTATTGTACATTATAATTTGTAATCAGTTTTCAGTGCTATCTGCCAGTTCTTACCCGCGTTGAGTTAAAAGGTCCTAGGTCCTACACAAATAACTTTTATGCCGAATCCTGCTGCACACTTCTAATACAAGCAATCACTCTCATTCAGTGAAATTCTATATATGATGTAGATGTTTATTGTGTTACAATTACAAGAACAGTATCTCCTATATAACTACAATTACAAACCTGGCATGTTCTAAAGCTACACTCAGAGTCATATTTAAGCTTCCTGGAGTTGGAGTCGGCCTCCTGAACTTCTCTACTGTTGTATATCATTCAGCCATCTTCTTCTCCATTAGAGTGTTAATCTTTTTGAAGTTCATTCTTGTTGGAAATGAATGCTCAGTATCAAAAGTGTGTAGAAAAAGAAGGTTTGAGGATATTTGGTATTGTATCACATTTATTAACTACACACATTTGATGGAACAAACATTGAATAAACCTCCCAGTACACTGAGGTACTTCATGACATCATTTCTGGGGCTTCAATGTCGGGGAACCACCACCACCACCACCAAATAGTGAAGCTGCTGAAGTTATGCCTCCAATGGCTCTCAACCTGCTTTTTGCCCTAATCTAGCACATCAGGTGACAACACATTTTGACGAGTTTCATCAATGCCATCACTTTGCAGTTCCGCTGATAACCACTGTAATGCCAACAATCACACATTATGACACATCAAGCAGAAAAATTTTAAAAATGCAGTTTAGTGTGTTAGAACCACAGAGGGATCCTACTTAAAAAAAGATATAATGCGTCCCGAGATGTAAGAACATGTACTAGTCAGGGAGGCTCACAGAATTAAACCTGTTGAGTTATGAGCAGAGAAAGCTCAATGTGGACCTAGTACAAGTCTTATGATATATGGGGTTGATTAATGCATGATCTTGAGTATTTGACAGCGAGGTGAAAACTAAATAGGTTTATGGTTTAAAAGGTAGGCCAAGTGCCAGTAGAGAGTACAAACAGATGGTGCAGTAATCAAGAGGAGAGTACTGACCGATGATGATGGAGTGCAAGTGAGAAGGAATGGGAGAGTTGGTGTCCTGGACTAGAGGGGCCGTGGTTATAGAAAGGATCTGCATGTGTTGGTTTATTTTTGAGCAGCAGCAAAGGATCGAGTGCATGGCTGGAGCAAGAGGGTTAGTTTGGGAAGACATGAGCTTTGGAGGCAAGGATAATGTTGCTACAGTCTTTGCCCGTTATCCCAAGAGGGCCCGGAAGTCAGAAGCTCTGTAACTGCACTGTGTGTGAAGACTATTACAGGTGGAGCTAGTCTGGGTGAAAAAACGACTTCCAAATGAAAACCTTCTGGTGGTGACTCTCCGTATTATTGTTCTTGGGTTTACGTCTAAGGTGACTCATTTATAACTAGTTTATTGTGTTTATACTGTGTATATGCACTTCAATAAAAAGATCATGATTTGGACACTGATCTACTGCTTATGTCTCTTCACTTGCCACTGCTTCATTTTCAGTTACAAACTATTGAAACTCCAAAAGCAAAGGGTGCCATGGGCTGCTGGCAAAATTCTTAAAGGCACTGATAAAGCAGATCCAGCAGATTTCTTTCAACTAAGTGAAGAATCATACATGAGACACCACCTCCACTAGGGCATAAAAAACGGGTACTAAAAGATTCTTTGTGGAAAGGCATTTACACAACAAAATGAACTAAAGGAAATTTTCCTTTTAGTTTTACTTATTTTAGCCTTTGGAAAAATTAAGGGAATGTGCATTTAAAACAGAAGGCAGGAAGCACTTTTTTTACTCAAAGAGTTGTGGGAATGTGGAACAAACTACTACTGAGGCATTTGCAGTAGAAGCCTTGACAACCTTTTACAAGTATTTGAACAAACAAGCTAAACAAACTAGCTGGATGGCCTCCTCTCATTCATTAAATTTCTTTTGTTCTTTGAATATGTCTTAAAATTGTTTTAAAAAAAAAAAAAGAAGAAGAAGCAGCAGCAGCTAGAAAAACAGGCCTTGTAGAACAGACTGCAACACCTGCCTAATTAACCTTGCCTTATTTGGTCAAACCTAAATGCTT
Source organism: Polypterus senegalus (assembly GCF_016835505.1). Taxonomy (NCBI): domain Eukaryota; kingdom Metazoa; phylum Chordata; class Cladistia; order Polypteriformes; family Polypteridae; genus Polypterus; species Polypterus senegalus. The sequence continues at coordinate 85,219,640 of NC_053169.1, read as the reverse complement.
GCCAAAGTCAGTAGACCCTAATGGGCACTGAAAATCTCTACAATGCTGATAAAGGAAGAACCAAAGAAGCACGAAGACACCTGCTAAAAGGAACAAAAATCAACTTGCAAAATGTGCAGATCAACAAAGGGTATCACTAACAATACAGAAGCGATAAAGGTCACAAAGGCATGATGTCAGCCGCCAGCGCGCATATGTCATATCAACATTATGTGACACTGTATGACAGTCACCAAGAACTGACAAATCTAAAATGACCTTGTGTGAGTGAGAGTGGGTTTATGTTTGGGTGTATTCTGCAATGGACAAAGCTAAAGCTTTGTGACTGATGCTATTAGACACTAATATTGTAGTGGACTAGGAGTTCCAAAGCACATAAATCTCAATAAGTTCCAAAAGCATTTCCAAAAATGCTCACTAGAAGGGGATATCGCCGTCTGACCCCAGCTAGTAATAAGGACAGACATCAAATCTTTATAAATAAAAACATTTACTTTTAATGAAAATGTTCAACAATAATTAAGCTCCATTAAGCAAAAAGGCAGAAGGATTTGCCCTATTCAATAAGAATCCAATGTCCCAAATCAATAAGCCAAAAACATACAACAAAGTCTAAAAAACAGAAGAAACAAAGCAAATTAACTTAAAACTCCTAAGTACAATCAAAATGAACTGCCAGCTAATGTGGGGGATCCTCTGGATTTAAGGGGTGGAGGACAGTTCCTGGCAGGGATTGGCTGGTGGCCCCGCCTCTTGGGGAACCACCCATAAATCACATGGAACATAACACAGGCAGCATGTGTACATAGACAAAAACAAAAATAAAGTAAGATACACAAAAATGAAATAAAAAAAAGGATCAAAAGTTAACAAAAGAGGCATCAAGCATGATTTGAAACGCAACCAGGGGAGGAACCCTGGGTGAGACATGACATATATAACCATGACTGTCAGGTTCACACTGGCTCTCTGAACTGACAAAGCAGGAGTGTGCACAGCATCCGAATCTCTGTCCAACAAGACGCGCCATGGGAAATACTGTACAACACTGTGTTCCAAAAAGCATGGCTGACTGCAGACCTCAGTATATAAGAATATATAAGGACTGTGTTTCTGATATGGATGTGATATGGATGTGTGTGACACTGGAGCAACACAAGGAACAGTCCTGGATCCTTTTCTCTTCACTCTGCACACCTCAGACTATAAATATAACGCCTGGTCAGGACACTTGCAGAAGTTCTCAGATGATTCTACACTTATGGGCTGTATTGATCAGGGTGATGAGACAGAGCACAGAAGTCAGGTGGAGAAATGTGTTTCTTGGTGCAAAGAGAATTATGTGCATCTTAATAAAGAAAAGGTTATTGACTAACATAGCACCAAAGAGCTTGCATGTCTGGTCACTACTCAACGAGAAGATGTAGAAGTGCTACAATCCTACAAGTACTTGAGGGTCCACATTAATGACAGGTTGAACTGATCTCAGAAAACAGAGGAACTATATAAGAAATAGTAGAGCAGGGTCTTTTTCATTTGGAGACTGGGCTCCTTTAATGTAGAAAGTGACATTCTTCACATCTTCTATAACATGTGAGGATGAGTTCAATTTTCTATGCTGTGGTGTGCTGAGCTGGTAACATCACTTCAGAGGCCCACTGAATGAACAAGCTAATTAAAATGGGGATCAATTATGGGAGGACCCCCTGAACTTAGCAGCAAAGGAAAGAATTAAAACAAAACTGAGTGCCATTATGAACAATGGTGTCCATCCTCTCTCTAGCACTAAGGAGTTTCAGGCAACAAATTATTCAGCAGAAGTGTCTCAAGAAACACTATGGGAGCATCTTTATAACAGTAATATGTCTGCATAATGCCTCACTGGGTCTAGGACTTTTCTTTTTAATTTTTTTTTTTTTGTTTTAAAGTCATTCCAGTGTGTATCCAGACCTACAGTAAGTGTGTATGTGTGTGTGTGTGTGTATTTATTTGCTGTATTTGTTTATGTACAGTGCATCCGGAAAGTATTCACAGCGCATCACTTTTTCCACATTTTGTTATGTTACAGCCTTATTCCAAAATGGATTAAATTCCTTTTTTTCCTCAAAATTCTACACACAACACCCCATAATGACAACGTGAAAAAAGTTTACTTGAGATTTTTGCAAATTTATTAAAAATAAAAAAACTGAGAAAGCACATGTACATAAGTATTCACAGCCTTTGCCATGAAGCTCACAATTGAGCTCAGGTGCATCCTGTTTCCCCTGATCATCCTTGAGATACTTCTGCAGCTTCATTGGAGTCCACCTGTGGTAAATTCAGTTGATTGGACATGATCTGGAAAGGCACACACCTGTCTATAGAAGGTCCCACAGTTGACAGTTCATGTCAGAGCACAAACCAAGCATGAAGTCAAAGGAATTGTCTGTAGACCTCCGAGACAGGATTGTCTTGAGGCACAAATCTGGGGAAGGTTACAGAAAAATTTCTGCTGCTTTGAAGGTCCCAATGAGCACAGTGGCCTCTATCATCCATAAGTGGAAGAAGTTTGAAACCACCAGGACTCTTCCTAGAGCTGGCCGGCCATCTAAACTGAGCGATCGGGGGAGAAGAGCCTTAGTCAGGGAGGTGACCAAGAACCCGATGGTCACTCTGTCAGAGCTCCAGAGGTCCTCTGTAGAGAGAGGAGAAACTTCCAGAAGAACAACCATCTCTGCAGCAGTCTACCAATCAGGCCTGTATGGTAGAGTGGCCAGACGGAAGCCACTCCTTAGTAAAAGGCACATAGCAGTCTGCCTGGAGTTTGCCAAAAGGCACCTGAAGGACTCTCAGACCATGAAAAACAAAATTCTCTGGTCTGATGAGACAAAGATTGAACTCTTTGGTGTGAATGCCAGGCGTCACATTTGGAGGAAACCAGGCACCACTCATCACCAGGCCAATACCATCCCTACAGTGAAGCATGGTGGTGGCAGCATCGTGCTGTGGGGAAGTTTTTCAGCGGCAGGAACTGGGAGACTAATCAGGATAAAGGAAAAGATGACTGCAGCAATGTACAGAGACATCCTGGATGAAAACCTGCTCCAGAGCGCTCTTGACCTGAAACTGGGGCGACAGTTCATCTTTCAGCAGGACAACGACCCTAAGCACACAAGCCAAGATATTAAAGGAGTGGCTTCAGGACAACTCTGTGAATGTCCTTGAGTGGCCCAGTCAGAGCCCAGACTTGAATCCGATTGAACATCTCTGGAGAGATCTTAAAATGGCTGTGCACCGACGCTTCCCATCCAAACTGATGGAGCTTGAGAGGTGCTGCAAAGAGGAATGGGCGAAGCTGGCCAAGGATAGGTGTGCCAAGCTTGTGGCATCATATTCAAAAAGACTTGAGGCTGTAATTGCTGCCAAAGGTGCATCGACAAAGTATTGAGCAAAGGCTGTGAATACTTATGTACATGGGATTTCTCAGTTTTTTTATCTTTAACAAATTTGCAAAAACCTCAAGTAAACTTTTTTCACGTTGTCATTATGGGGTGTTGTGTGTAGAATTCGGAGGAAAAAATGAATTTAATCCAATTTGGAAAAAGGCTGTGACATAACAAAATGTGGAAAAAGTGATGTGCTGTGAATACTTTCCGGAATCACTGTATCTACTAATTTCTTCATTTATTTATTCAAAAAGCTTCTATAAAAAGCCGCTTTTCCCCCAGGAACAAATAAAGTTCAATCTAATGATCTATCAATCATACACAAAATGCACAGACATGTGGCCAAACCAAAAAAGGGCTAGTACAGAATGCAACAACCAAAAACAGAGAGAAAGAGTTAGAGCAAAAATCCAAACTCAGAAAGAAAAACATGATCAGGCAAGCTCAAAAGCAAGAAGAACCAGATAATCCTCAACATCAGAAGAATGCTTTCACAATATTATCAGCCTGAGGGGAGATCAGCTGTTAAGCAAACGCTAAACTTAAAGACCTGCTTTGAATCCTTTCAGTTATACTTCCCTGCTCCTCCACACTGTTAACTCCTGCAGTGGGCCAGAGTTATAATCAAGTCCTCACACTAGCAACTCTGAGCTTGAATTAACAGGTTTGATGATCATTGGCTAGACAGATTCAGAATTGGACTCCAAGTTCCAAAAGTAAATTGCTTGTAAAGTAAGAGTCTTTTCAAGTAAAATTGCCAGATGTAACTGCCTTCTTTGCTATACACATCATTATTTGAACTGGACAAAGGCATCACTAATCCAGGTGAGTGGTAGGCACTTGATTGTTTGAAAAGCCACAACCTGCAATTCACTCCAGATGATTCCTCTTTATTGCTGTCACTACAACTTAATGGAATTCAGCACAGCAGGTGTTATAGTGAAACAGCAGTGATAATCAGCTCGAAAAGAGAAAGTCGATACCACACTTGACTTCCAAAATTGGGTAAAGAATAAACACATCCATCCATCACTTTTCAGGGTCATTGGAAACCAGACTGTAATTCAGCATGATCAGGCATGAGGTAAGTATTAACTTTGAAAGAGGTTTAAGAAAATAGACCACCCGGGCCCACTAGCGAAAGTTCAACTTGACAACTGATTTGTGTCAGAAATAGAGAAAAGACCTGTAGATATCATGAAACCAAAATTGAAATAAGATAAATAATAAAATAATAAGATAAAGTAATTAAAGAAAATGTAACAGGCAGGGCACAAGGATAAAAAGTTCAGTTAAAACCAAAAGAACAAGTTGCTCTTTTGTGTGATTCAATTATAAAAAAAATTCTGAACCAAAATGTAAGATTAGTCAAGTATCATGCACTAGAATAATGAGTTAACACTAGAATCCCTGAAGCCTACAAAAAAGTTGCAATGCCGGTACACCTTAAATTTCTTTGCACCTCTTCATCAGCATCGTTGTTTACCAAATGTTTCGATCAGCACAAGTGGCAAGCAGCCTGCTATCCCATCCCTTACCTACACAGCTGAAGTTCTCCCAGCTCAAGTGCGTTTATCTGGGTGTGAGGTGCCTGGAGTTGTATAGGGTAAATAATATCTCGTTATGCGGAATACATACATTTCATGTGTGTTCCGTATCTACAATGATCTGTGTAAATGTAGAATGACAGGAAATGCAAGGCAACTAAAACAAACTTTTTTCATGTTATAGTAATAATTGACAAAATGCTGAAGTGAAGTGTATAATGTGTGAAGACTAAAGTCCAAATATCAAATAAAACACTTTCAGAAAAGGTATAACAAAACAGGTGTACTTTTATTCAAGAATATATGTGTGAAAACTAAAGCCTAACTATCAATCGACAGAGAGCTGACACACGTCTGCTTGGCTGGTATAAAGGTAAGAACTGTGGCCTCATAATCAAGAGGTTATTACTATTACCAGTAACGGCGCACTGCACGGTAAACGTGCAATGAATACACTTGACTTGAGCATTCATAGTTTTTATACTCTTTCTCTGTACGTTTAGCGTTCATTTGCTCAGAGGTTAATGTGTTTGCTGCTTCCTGAGCAGCTCTTCTTTTCTTCATCCTAGTGGCCTGCTGCTTCTCTTTTTCGTTGGCATCGTTTCGCATTAAAACTGATTAAGTCATTCAGTTAAATCTGCCTCAAGAATGATTTAAGATATGAAGAGGTAGGGGAAGTGATGGCGAAGGTGGTAGGGATGAGAACAGCACCCATGCTGTGCAGTGACGGGGATTCGAACTGGCAACCTTCAGGATACCAGTGCAGGTCCTTAGCCTCAGAGTCACCACTCTCTTTGCTGTCAAAGTGCAAACGCCGGATGATACTCTGATAGCGGTCACAGGGCATTGTATCTTTGATTGCTCAGTATAACAAATAATAACAACTCACCACTCAACACAGAGCGAACCGGGTCTCAAACCCGTAAGCAGCCGATTACTAGGCAGCAGTTCTTACCTGTACACCAGCCAGGCAACATGTAAATTGAATGATTTTCTTTTCTTTGGTTATAAGCTTGAATAAAAGCACACTTGTTTTTTATACCTTTTGTGAAAGTGTTCATTTGATATGTGGACTTCAGTCTTCACACATTATACACTTCACTTTAGTACTCTGTTATATGCCATTTGGTACAGGATTTGTAAAAGCAGTATTGATGTTTGTGATGCACCATTTTTTGGAATGACTAATGCAATGCATTTTATTGCTAAAATGTTTGTAATGCACCATCTTTATAATGAAAGAGACATAGCAATCGGATGGACAGACAGACACTTAGCCTTTTATTAAGGTGGAAAATAAACACCTACTGTATATTTAGATGTCAAGGTACTTAAATATGGTCAACCTCAGGCTAATATTCTGAGTTTGAATAACCATGGAGGATTTTTATTGGTTTGAAGAGAAGATGAAGGATCCACAACAGAGACTTTCTAAATCAGATGTTGGTCTGAAAATCTGTATGCATACTGATTTATACGCTGCAAAATATTCATCCCTGGTGAGGCTAGGACACATTAACATTTCTGGATTCCTCAAAATTGATATTAGGCATTTCAGAAATCTTAAATGTATGACACAGAGGAGCTGTTTGTCATTATGGCTATATTAAATGTTAATTTTCCTAGGGGTTGGTCATTAGAAACACAAAATACTGATGAGAGTCCTATCATACAATTGTCAAATGATTAAATAATACTCAAACAGAGAGACAGTTTCAGTCTTGGAGCCATGGCACAGTTTTTGATATGGTGTCATCAAGTCTCTAGTTAGTCACTAAAGGTGAGAATTTAGGATTTACTGTAACACAACTGTCTTTTAGGATCTGAGGGGCACTGGCACCAAAAAACCTAAACACGAAACGCACTCTTTACAAGCATTTCAATGGCTGTGTCTGTTCATCTAAATTCAACAGATGGACCCAATAAAAATTAAACAGAAGGCACTGTCAATAAATACATAAATAAATTAAATAACTTCAGTTCCCACATGCTCCTGGCTTACAAGACATTATCTTTCTGTACAAAACAGTAGTGAATGAAACTTGGAAAAGGAAATGGGCAGGCATCAGCTTAATGTCTGCGTTAAAAGGAAAGAAAAAAAAAGTCTAGAAATGCAGCCACATTACAAAAATCACTAGATTTTTTTCTTAGAAAAGATGAAAGCTTGCATCTATCAGTATTTAGCATGAACAGGGACAAAGCTAATATTAGCTTGGCTGTGTCCACTAAGAGATGGTCTGAGGGGAAACCACATCATGCAAGGAGCAAGAGGCTAATGTTTGCGAGTCCAGTGATGACCACTAATAATAAATTATGCTGCTGATGATGATGATGATGACGATGGAGCCCAGATAATAGACCACAGAAATCTTACAGCATTTCTGAAGTCCCTGCGTTATAGGGGTAGTTATGGTGTAAGTACCAAAAGTTGCTATTCAGCAAGGGTGTCCATTTTAACACAAAGCCATAGCTCTTGTCTATTTTACTTTAACTTGCTTGGCACTTTCTTCAGATTATCCTGCATTTGTACACATAGCTAAAAGGTATTGTGTTTTGCCTTATTCTGGTAATTTATTATAGTTTTGACAGCAGTTATCTAAGACTGTTGCTGTGATTTGCCTATTAATTTATTATATATTTTCCTTTGAGGTTTGCACTTATTTAAAGAGTTTTCTTAGCCCAGGATGTTAATTCTTGTATTAGATTTTTGATTAATTGTGTTATTCTAGTTCTGAATATTTATACCAAAACATCTTCAACAACATTTCTGCTTATAACCAGAGTCATCCCATTGCGAGGTAGCTTTGGCAGTGATTGGCGCGAAGTCACCGTGGATGCGACCACAACGTTAATCACACAACCAAAACAAAGATCAGCTATCAGAGCGCTTCCTTATCGGAGTTTACAGAAAGCAAACTAACTTTTGCATGTGTACATTTACCATTTTTTCTTCTTATTGTATTTTTTGGTTTTTACCTTTGATCCAAGATTTTTGACCTTGAAATCTGATTCACATCTTAGTATTTTCACTTAAGATTTTTTTTGGTTTCCCAGGTTTCACCTTTGCTACATTTTACTTATGCCTCTCTTCCAATCTGTCTCTTAAAATCTTCCTAGAGCACAATAAACATAACTGTACTAATTATAGCTCCTTTTCTATGTAAGGCCCTTACTTCTTGTTGTGCATTTTGCTCAGATTTTATTACCCTGTTCAGTGCATATAGCTACAAGGGATTTATTGCGGCAATTTTCTGTTTGTTTCTTGGTTTCTATTTTTGTGCCAAAAAGAACAGGATACAGCTCCTCAAAGAAAATCTTCAAAAAGCTGAAGTCGATACTTCAAAAGGTACTTTTATGCTGTAGACTGTACATTTTCTACTCTTGGTGCCTTTTTGATCACAAATCAATATTACTTATGAGTGATTAGACAAATTCTAATAGCCTTCATTTGGAGTTTTTAAGAAAATGTACTCAGGACACAGGTGTTTGTGCTTTGTAAGTTTGTTTGCCTTTAATGCTGGTTTATTAATTTGTTTTTAGTGTATAGTATATTGCATTTGATTTGTTACTGTGTATGTGTCTGTGCGTGTGTCGGCCGAGTAAGGTGGGGCACTGAAGGTGATGAGGCCCAGGGTGACCATAGAGTCTTAAATCGTCCCTGTGTTAAGACTCATCAAAATAGAAGCTATGTGCAGAAACTGAAGATATAGCTTTTGTTTCTGTGCCAACTGTCGAATCATGGCATCTTAAAAGCATATCAGACTTTGAAGACAAGAGGTAACCATTCAGTCCATCAGTCTCATTCATCTACCTAGCATTTCAATTTCCCCCATATTACATCCAGACGTGCCTTAAAAAGACATCAGAATCTCAGTGATATTTTGTCTCAGCCACCAAGCTGTTGCTCAGGCTCACCTGCTTGCTAAAATGTACTAATTCATTATCACAGGCTCTTCATATGTAAAAGGTTGGAAGTCACTTATGCTCCCATTTATTCACCCAGTAACTGAACCCATCTTGGTCATGGGAAGAGCATTGGCTATACTTTGAATAATACATCAGTCCATGTAAGGAGAACATCATGCCCACATTGCCATTCAGGAGGCAACAATTATCCTAACCTGCATGTCTGAGATTAGGGAAGAAATTACAGTGTTCAAATATAACTGAAAGGGAAAAGAAAAAAGTGCTTGAAACTGACTGCCTGCCTGTTATGTTAGGACATCCCAACTTCATTTGTACCAAAAAACTTTATATTAGGAAATGAGATTATATATGTAACATATAACTATGTTTTGTGGTAACAGTTTACATATAAGAAGTCTTATTCTGTAAACCATAGATACTTGATTAATCCCAAGGGGAAATTCACATACTCCAGCAGCAGCATACTGATAAACAATATTTCTTCAAAAAACAACTAATGGAGGAAATAATTGCATGACAAGACCCTTTTAAAAAGGTACAGTGATCTTATTTTATTCTCCATGTTTACATGACAGATAATTGAAATGCCATAATCCTTTGCTTCTTTCACCATACTGCTTTATGGTTGCTTTTGTTGCAGCACTCATCCATTTCAAATGCCTTAACCATCGTCTATTAAATCGTGTTTTTAAGACTAATAATTGAGAGGCAGGTACAAGGGCGTTCAGGTACAGTGATGTGTAAAAAAATGATCTGAACAAGTTACTTTAATATTTATACATTTTTGTGCTTGGAAGGATTTTAAGAGGTCAGGATTGCTTTTAGACGCTGCTGCATGCAGGCAGATTCAGATGCAGTCTTGCTGGTAAATTAGCTATCTGTAATTGCCTGACTGAGGAACATCAGTGTGGTATTTTTAGCCATTCATCAGCAAAGAGCAAATACACTGAAAAAGGGTTATCTTTAGGAAAAATAATTGAATTTCCCAACTCTAAATCTTGCTTAAACCAGATGTTCTGCACCTCTCATAAATGCTTTTACAAGCAGCTTGCAAGGAGATTTGCTCTGCTGTTAAGCAAAGTTGAATTTAGGGTACCAGAAGCTAGCTGAGTGAGATTAGCTTCTCCGAGGGTGAAGTCCAGCTTAGTCCTTCATAATGTCTGATTAGCTACCAAAGGACAGTCAAGGGGTGATGGACCTCATTGGCCATGCAGTAGGACACTACTTAATAGTTGGGATATATTACCTCATCTGTTTGATGAAAATTGAGTCAAAGCTCTAACACAATAGGGATAAATCTTTCAAAACATGAAAGGCTATGTTCATATTCATATTTAAGCAAATTTCACACCTTTTACGTTAGCTAGTTTGAGCAGTACAAAATGTTCCAAAGTTATATTAACAGTTCACACAATTTAGTGGAATTTCAAAAAATCTATTTCCATTGCCCAATATTGTAAACTTGACGGAATGCCATTACAGGGAACACTTTACAAAACTCATTTAAAAATGCTTTAATTTCCTTAAAACTCAGCACCACGTACACCAAGTGAGTTTTTAAAATAGTCCCATAATTATATTAAACACACTTTTTGGCACTTCATTTGATATGGTCTCCATTAAATAAACAGAAGACTCTCTGGTACAGTAGATGAAATTAATTACTTGTCAAGGAACATTTCACTTAGCAAAGTCACAGCTCCATACAGTAAAATAAATGTTTGATTAAAGGTTATCTTTAAGGCACAGATGTTCATAGCATGCAATCATAGTTAGAATAAAGTTAGCAAGTAAGAACAGTTTGTTTTTGTTACTTACAGTTGCGGCATACATTTGAATCTTTGTTTTTATTTACAGATTGCAGTTTTAAGAAGTATGTGGAGAACTTTATTCCTTGGTGCAAAACCAAGGAAGTGGTTATTGAGTTTTGTAACACCAAAGGCCCTCTACTGTATATCTACTCACTATTCAGGGTGAGGATATGAAGGTGGCGCATTGCTATAAGTATTTGGGGGTCCAAATCAATGACAGGTTAGACTGGTTTTGTGAAAAAGAAGAACTGTATAAGAAGGGGAAGTCTGACTATTTTTTTCTTATGGCAATGTTTTACTTTAATGCATGTACAGTAATCCCTCGCTATATCGCGCTTCGACTTTCGCGGCTTCACTCTATCGCGGATTTTATATGAAAGCATAAATAAATATGTAACGCGGATTTATCGCTGCTTTGCGTGTTCTGCGGGCAATGTGTCTTTTTACTTCCTGTACATGCTTCCTCAGTTGGTTTGCCCAGTTGATTTCATACAAGGGATGCTACTGGCGGATGACTGAGAAGCTAACCAATCAGAGCACGCAGTTAAGTGCACCTGACTGAGAAACTAACCAATCAGAGCACGCAGTTAAGTTCCTGCGTGCTGAATGCAGTGTTAACCAGGAAGTCTCGTCTCGCTCATTCAGCATCAACATGTTTCGCTGTGTAAAGAGTTGTGCTCTTTTGTGTTTATTTTTGTGCATAGTCAAGCCCTTCATTATGGCTCCAAAACGATCTGCTATTGCTTCAGGGGCCGTGCCCAAGCGCAAACGGAAGATGTTAACGATTGCCGAAAAGGTAAACGTTTTGGATTTGTTGAAGGCTACGATTCTTTTTATTTAAAAAGTAGGAAAGGAATATAAGATCTACGGCCGCAGTGTCCTTTTAACCAGGGTGCAAAACGAGTTGTAAGTGGATGTAATAAGGCAGTAGTCTGGATGGAATCTGCTTTAGGGATTTGGATTGAAGACTGCCAGAAGAACAACAACGGCAGTGCTACACAATCGCCTGAAGTGGCTCCTTTAAGGGCTGTAACGCTCTCCTTTGTTGTGCAGTAAAATTAAGCTCATTGTTATCGGACAAGTCATCGTGTCATTGTTGGTGAGTAACCATAATTAATTTTCTTCTTACAGTGTAGGTACATGTACGTACGTTTAGTGTCACTGTACACATATTTACTGTATACTATTTTTCTTGCATTGTACGTATTTATTGCTGGTGGCCTGTCTATCGTAATGGCTGTAAAATATGTGATATCGGAGACACTCAATATCTTTAAAATAATATTTAGGTTTTACTGTATATAAACATTGTGTTTATATACATAATTTCAATGAATCTTACCTAATATCTAAGAGAATACAAAGGGATTATGCCATACAAACATATGGTTTCTACTTTGCGGATTTTCACCTATCGCGGGGTCTGGAACGCAACCCCCACAATCGAGGAGGGATTACTGTAGTGACATCCTTTACATGACCAGAGGAATTTTCTACTGTGGTGTTATAGACTAATAAGATGCTTCAAAAGAGGCCCACTGAATCAACCAGTTAATTCATATAAGACTGGCTCAGTTAAGGGACCACTGGAGTTAGTACTGCAGGACAGAAAGAAAACAAAACTGATGGCCATTATGAACAATGTTGCACATCCTTTCTAACAAACTAGTACTGGGGATTTCAGAAAATGAACTTCTCAAAACAATTGTGTTATGAAACAGCGTAGCTATTCATTGACAACTCGTGCCTTGTGAATTGAAGCAATATTACAATGAAGAATTTAAACTGCCATCATGATAAAAATGTATCAAACCAGCAAAATCCTAGGCACTCAGAATTGAAATTTACCTTTCCCGCTAACAGAGCCAGTGGACCTAAACCATGCCACACTATAATTTACCTTCATTACTGGAAATAAACACTCAGGCCCACAGATCTCTCTTGGTTGGTGCGTACCACTCATTCACTTATCTGTATCTTGAACAAGGTGAGATACGACTGATCTGATTACTTGTGCTCTTTACACCACTTTAGCCACAAAGGTCAATTTATGGCTGCAATAAGCAGTTTTCAACATAACCTAAATACAGTACCCTACTCTATGCCAATCCCAAATTAATGTTCGATGACATTTCTTATACCTGCCTTAAATTAACATTTGCAATAAAATAATCCACAGCTGCTTGACATTTACCCTTTGCATCCTACACTCAAGAAGTTTACATTTTCATCCATAGTTGTCCCTTGATGATAAGAGTTTTCTACACGACTTCTGCTTTTTCTCTTATTAAATATCAGCAGCAAGCTGGCCAGTGTTTGTCAGTGAAGGTTTGGCCAAACTGCCCTGGGCCAACAGCTGGGCCTTGCTCTAAATCAAGTTGGCTAGCAACATAATGAGCAACTGTATCTGCTTAGTATTTTGTAAATCAACTCAAGCATAATTATTAGAATTGCTTAATTATCTCAATGACCAAAACTGTGCAGAAGCATCCATTTTCAATGTAATTTGACCCCTTACTTACTCAGGGGTTTCTTTTGTCAGTCACTTGTTTCCTTTCTTTATGCAAGCAGTTGCTTCTAACCCTTCTAATTTACTTGTCAGGACAGAAAGGTGAAATAAAAAGGGGCAGCTCAAATGGTGGAGCTGCTCTAGTATTCTATGCCTTGGTGCCAGTGCAACACCTGCCATTCTTCATCTCCCTGGGGCCTCATGTGTAAACGGTGCGTACGCACAGAAATGTTGCGTAAGAACTTTTCCACGTTCAAATCGCGATGTATAAAACCTACACTTGGCGTAAAGCCACGCACTTTTCCACGGTACCTCATGCCTTGTCATACGCAAGTTCTCCGCTCGGTTTTGCAAACTGGTGGCACCCAGCGTCAAAGCAATGGTACTGTTCCTGTGTGATTACTCATTATTTTCATGACGCGGCTTTATAAATACACAGAAACTATCCGCATATTGTTTATTAGTGTAATGCATCTGATTGTAATTAACTCGTAACAATATAATGGTCCAGGGAACAGCCATAGTATTCCAAATACCATAACTGCTTTAGCGTTGTTACTCTCCTTCTTCTTCTTCTTCTTTCAGCTCCTCCCGTTAGGAGTTGCCACAGCGGATCATCTTTTTCCATATTACTCTCACTGCACGACTCGGAGTATTTATATCACTGTATCTGAGTGTGAATCACAGCAGCAGCTGATCGGAAAGAGAATTATCGGTATACAGCTTTAAGGACACGCTGTCTCAGCCACTGCAAAATGTTTTAAAGCCTTAATTATACGGACCTCGCGGTTCAGAAACAGTTTAATCCCAAGAACTTTAAATGCACTCAATCAATTGCTCCTTGTAGAACGGTTTGTACTTATAAGTACAATCACCCCACTGTAAACTTGCACTACAGTTATAATATCTCACAACCTGGGCCACTTTATAAAGCGTATTTACATATGATGACGATATCATTTTTAAGGTGAAATGCAGCAAAATATGTTTGTTAAATTATACACATAAAACTTTAACTTCATTTAAATAATCTATATTCTTCACTGGGAGTGTCGTGAAGGATAGAATAATTAAACATGTACTACGAAGATATTTCAATGTTCTTTAAACGTTTTGAAGAATCGGTGCTAAGCTTACAGATGGCTTAACTTCTATTACAGAGCTGATTGTATGGCGATCGGTTACTTGGGAAAAGAAAAGCAAAGACTCTTGGGCGGCCACACCAATATATATTGAATATAACACAGAAAGAGAAAATAACAACACAGCTAAAAACGCAGTGACAAATTTCAACAAAAGATAAATGCTTGCCATGAGCACGAGGCTCATGAAACACATGTTTAATAATGTGCTTTAGCTCCTATCATCATGAAAATGACATCACGTATACATCTCAGTATTTTAGTTATTCAGAGAGCTGTAATATCACAAATGTAATGGACTCTGTGTCCAGTTGGAGGAAGAGAGCCAGTTTAAGAAGCAAGTAGTGATTCACACACATAGATCACATACGAGTAGAAGATCAAATACAAAACAAAGCATTTAACGTGCTACTTTAATTACAATGTAATTTTGAGAAACTGGTTAATTAAACGATTTTAAGATGAAGTTTATAATGTTCTACTAAATGACAAAATAAACTACGTGATTAAAGTGGAAAATTCGAGATTAAAGTTGACATTTCGTGCTTTTTCCCCACCGTGTGCCTTTTTTCTCTGTACCCTAATAAACTTTCATATGACACTCAGACAGTGGGCTTACAACTCTTCTTTTCACGGCAACTTTGATATGTGACTTCTTTTTTATTTCCGGCACTGTGCGATTTTGTGAATGTGAGCTTTCAAGTTTCTCCAACACGCTATGTCACTTGATCAACTTCCTTTTGTTGATTATACCACGGTTTATTTGAACAAATAGTATGTTTTTCCTTTGCCTCCACTTGGTATTCGCTGAAATTCTTATATTTTCCCCGTGCTTTTCCCATTGTCTTTTCACAGAAGGCTGCGCTTAAGGGCGATTTATATTGATTTGCATATTCAAATAGGCGTAATTCTGGGAGGATTTGGGGCGTTACAAAATTGCGCGTGCACGAGCGTTAGTTTTCACGCTGATCGGGATTTATGTAGCGGAAGAACGTGGAAGTTGGAGTACGCACAGATTCCTGCATCTGGATTTTTCTGTGCGTAAGCACATTTCGGCTTTTGTGCTTACGCCATGTTATAGTGCGAGTTCTACGCACGGCGTTATACATGAGGCCCCTGGTCTTCATATCATGGTGTTTTCTTGGGTTTCGTAAGGTTTGACTTTATCTTCTAGCTTTTGATTTTTCTATAGAGATTTGGACACTTTGGCCAGTTCTTTCCTGTCTTGTGTTCTGACCTCATGCCTGATTTGTGATTACTATTTATGGACTGCACATTTGAATAAGATTTTTTTTTATATTTGTTTGTCTAACTCTTAAAACTTCAGTTTGGCCAGATTCCACTTTTTATTTTACTGCCAATCCCACCATGTATTGTAACTGCTCCGCAAGTACTGTAGTATTACATTGCAACAGGCAAAGAGGTGAGAGCCCAGGATATGTAGCAAGCAAAAACGGAGCGTCAAGTGGACCCAAGCCAAGTCCTGACAAATTCCAGCACATATACGCAGTGGACAATCCATTAGGTAAAGCCCCTCTGTAATGCAAATAACCTGCTCCTCCAAACCGCCAATCACGTAGTCAGCAACTCAAAACCAACAACATGTCAGACATAAAGATGTTGAATTGAAGTTCAAACAAACATTAGAATGGCCAAGGCATATAATCTAAGCAACGTTGACCATGGTGTGAATGCTAATGCCCAAAGTACAGCTGTGATCACAGGATTTCAGAAACAGCTGCCCTGCTTGGAGTTTCACACAATGCAACCTGCAGACTTTACGGCGAATGGTGTGTTAAACAAAACAAGCAAAAACATTCAACATGCACCAGTTTAATTTGTGAAAACACTTTATTAATGAGAGGGATCTCAGGGGAATGGCCCCACTTATTCGGGCTAAGAAATACTCAAATAGGATCTCAGTTTCTGCTGCAACATGTAAATGGTGGAGTTTTTTATTTACCTTTTTTGTTAACAAATCTCCAATTTAACAAAGATTTTTTTGGAATTACCACTACCATCAGAGTTTTTAGTTTCTCCCCCTGGAAGAACACACTTTTTTGTGACTGTATTTTTTTTTTTTTTTAACACTAGAATTACCAGAGCCTACGAAAAAACTCGTAGATCCGTCCCACCTTAAATCGCTTCTTAAAATCGTTCACAGCTCTCCACCAGCGTCTTTTGTCATCTAAATGTGCTGATAAAATCAGGCTGCAAGCAGCTGGCTATTCCATCCCCCCACCAATTTAGAAAGTGCACGAACTTCTCTCAGCTCATGCCTTGATTGATTTTCTGGGAGTGAAGTGGAGTTTTAGAGTGGAAATAATAGATCGTTGTTTGGAACACACGCATTTCATGTCTGTTCCGTTTCTACTGTAATCTGTGCAAACACATTGTTAAAACAGAAACGTTTTTTATATTCTAATAGTAGATGACAAAATGTAGGCATAAACTATATAATGTATATAGCCTGTATCAAAGAAATACTTTCACAAAAGATACAAATCGCGAGTTCGATCCTGCACCACTCCGTTTTGAGAAGTAAACTGCTCTTAATCTTACTATTTTAGAATAAAAACATACATTTGATTTCAGTCTGTAACAGCCGGTGTAATTTATGATACTTGTAAAGGTTAGCTTTGTTTTTTTTTTTAGTCAGTTTTATTATCTCAGCCGCGTTCACGAGCCCAAACACACCCCACCCCTGCATCCGACACTGCTGTTTTCACATAGACGTGCTGTAACAGAGGTAAACTCAGCTCCCTTCTACATCGGAGCAAGAATGCACATACCATTGCTTGCATAATGAAGTGTCAGCAGGCACTTTTCGTGGCATTACACACAGTTTTGAGCATGCTCTCTGCACACTACTTGTGACTTTAGGCTTTAGGAAGTAAGTAAATAAATAAAGGTAAATCGTGTCATAAAATGATTTCTTCAAAACGTCGAATGTTATTTATTTGGCATGGACATGTCTGCATGCACTTTGTGGCATTACACATGTATTTTTTGAGCATGTCCGTGCCAAATAAATAACATTCGACCTTTTGAAGAAATCATTTTATAATAAAGTTACAGACTGAAATCAAATGTATGTTTTTATTCTAAAATAGTAAGACTTAGAGCAGTTTACTTCTCAAAACGGAGTGGTGCAGGATCGAACTCGCGACCTTTTGATTCCCAGTCAGTAGCTGATTCTATTACGCCACGGAGGCAGTCATAATAAATGGGTGTCAATGTCGCATGTTAAGGCGGCTTTTTGTTTGTTTGAATAAAAGCGCAATTGTTGTGTTAGATTTGTATCTTTTGTGAAAGTATTTCTTTGATACTTCAGGCTTCATACATTATATAGTTTATGCCTACATTTTGTCATCTACTAGTAGAATATAAAACAAGCTTCTGTTTTAACAATGTGTTGACACAGATTACTGTAGAAACGGAACAGACATAAAATGCGTGTGTTCCAAACAACGATCTATTATTTCCACTCTAAGTTTGTGCACGTTCTAAGTCGGTGGGTCGATGGAATAGCCGGCCGCTTGCAACCTGATTTTATCAGCACATTTAGATGACAAAAGACGCTGGTGGAGAGCTGTGAACGATTTTAAGAGGCGATTTAAGGTGGAATGGATTTACAAGTTTTTTCGTAGGCTCTGGTAATTCTAGTGTTAATTATTAAAAGCCTGATCTCCATTTTGAGGCCTAGTCAGGCTTTAACCTTCCTATTTTTCTAGAGCAGGTCAGTTAGGATTCTGGCCTGTATTTTGTGAGATGTTTTTGAAAGCCCCCGAAGGAACATACAAGGTGCGACCCAAAGTTTTAAGACAAGTTGTTTTAAAAGAGTACAGTGCGTTTTATCTAGCGGCCAACACTGTAACTATGTAGTACTATTCTTCATGTACCATTGTACCACTCTCCAAATGATTGCTGATCGTTTGAATATTGGTAAGGAGACAGTTTGTCAGATTGTAACTGAAGACTTGGGGAAAAAGAAGGATCTGCGTGAGATTTGTTCCTCACGCCTTAACCACATAGTAGAGACAAGAACGTGTTGTTTACTGCCAGGATCTTCTTTAAATGGGACAAGATGAACATTTTTAGGAAAATATCATTACAAGTGACAAAACATGGTGTTTCGTCTATGATCCGGCCACCAAACAACAGGCATTCTCCATCCATCCTCCCATTTTCTAACTCGCTGAATCCGAATACAGGGTCACGGGGGTCTGCTGGAGCCAATTCCAGCCAACACAGGGCACAAGGCAGGAACCAATCCTGGGCAGGGTGCCAACCCACCACAGGACACACACAAACACACACTAGGGCCAATTTAGAATCGCCAATCCACCTAACCTGCATGTCTTTGGATTGTGGGAGGAAACCGGAGCGCCGGAGGAAACCCACGCAGACACGGGGAGAACATGCAAACTCCACGCAGGGAGGACCCGGGAAGCGAACCCGGGTCTCCTTACTGCGAGGCACAGGCATTCTCAAACAGTGGAAAAAATTCAGTGTGTAGTGACAAGAGCATAAGAACATTTCAAAAACTGCTCTGCTGGAGGTGATGAAGAAGCTGAAAGAACATGCAAACAAGTGTACTGATCAAGGAGAAATGTATTTTGAAGAGTAAAGATAAATTATGTCCATATAAGAAATTATCTGTGTTTCATACCAGTTGTCTACAAACTTTTGGGTCTCACCTTACATTTTGAGTTATTTTGAGACTTTTTGCTATTCCTTTTTAATTTAAAGTCTTCTCTCCATCTTGAGACCTAGTTAAGCCTTATGCCTCCAATTGCCTAGGGCAGGTGTGTGAGGATTCTGGCCTGTAGTTTGTGGGACGTTTGGGAGGGTCTCTGGAGGAACATACTTTGTGCTGTTTTGAGACTTTTTGTTATTCCTTTTTATTTAAAACCTTATCTTCATTATGAGGCCTAGTCAGGCTTTAAGCCTCCCATTAGGCTGGGGCAAGTCATTGAGAATTCTGGCCTGTATTTTGGTGGTCTTTTTTGAAGGCCTCACCTTTTTTGCATTTGTGTGCTTCTGCAACATAACACCACTGTATCATTATCCTGCTCAATAACATATAGACAGTAGTTACTATTAAGATATTTCACAATCAATAAAAACAAAAATATGTAGTAAGGTGGTGTAGTGGCTAGTATTGCTGCTTCACAGTTTCGGTAGATGGGGCTCAAATCCCAGGTCAACCACTGCACGTTTTTCTTGTGGGACTTTTCTCCAGGTTGCTACAGTCCCATCTCCCCACTGCTCCCAATTCCAAAGACAGACAGGTTAGGTAGATTGTTGGCTCTAAACTGGACCAGGTTGTACTGTATATGTGCATGGATGGCACACACAATCCTTCTGTCTAGAATTTGCTCCTGACATAAAAGACTCTGACTGACTTAAACTAGTCCACTTAAACAAACTGGGTGAATACAAGGTAAAGATAATATAAATGCAGCAGAGAAGTAAGTGAGAATTATATTTAAAGATGCGGTTTTTGAAATCTGCCTCCATGTGCATGTGGTATAGTGGGTGCGCATCGTCACAGTGCGTTCAACACACTTTCAGATGTGATCTTACTTATCAATGGAAACCTTTTAAATTTGTATCTTAGAGGTACACATTCACTAAGTTGAAATTAATCTCTGTGAAAAGAAGCCTGTGGCGCAGGGCAGTTTTAAAATAAATAATTGTATCCTGAGAGTGTGCAGGCTCCTATTGGGTGTAAGTGAGCATCAGCAGGTTTCACTCACGGGTTGATTGCGGTGCTTGGATGATCATGCACTCATGTACAAAAGAAAGCAAATCAGTCAGTTGCCTCACTCATGCCTTGTAGGTAGTGGCGTATTGCACCTGCGCCCAATCATGCCAAATGAAGGCCAGCCAGTGAAGTAGCGGGGTTAGGAGAAGAATCAGAAAGAAAGAGTAAAAGAAAAAGGAAAGAGGCGCATGGGGTTAAGGTGGAGAGAACAAAGGCAGGGTCGAGAGATGTCAATGGGCAGAGGAGAGGAGGCAGGAAGCCAGGAGGAGAGCCCCAGGAGGAGTATAGAGCCGATGCTCAGGAGGGCTTAAGAAGGTCATTCCAACTGAGCATGTTTGGGGTAGCTTGGGTCACCTGATGCTCAATCTCATGCAAGGCCATGGAGTGGCAGTGAGAGTTGGAGAAGCGAGGCTTGGCGCCCTGCTGGGAAGCCCATGGGACAGTAGGTACAAGAGTCTGTGAAGAAGGCTGGCTGTGCCTGTCAAAAGGACGACTCCTCTGGCTGCAGGATCCCGTGCAAGGAAAGCAGAGGAGACATCAGTTTTAGAAGAATGCCCCAGGTCTTGCACATTTTTGAAAGAACAGTTTGCTGCCTGTGATTTTAACCTCATTTTAATGAAATAGTATACACTGTATAATTTGAATATTTTAACCTTCACATGGACAGTATATTTTTATGGATTATTTATTTATTGCCGATTAATTGGAAGCATTGCACTTTTATGAACACTGTTTGGTTTTATAATTGATGTTAATAAAAACACTTTTTTTTTTTTTGCACCTACCCCTTGCTGCGTGTGTATGTCCTCATTTGCCTGGCTCATCTTGGTACATAACTATTGGAGGTTTCGGGTTCAAGAGGCTCCAGGAAGTGGCAAGGCAGCATGGAGCCAACCCATACCGTCACAATTTTTAGATAAATTTGTCCAGGCAAACATGAATATAATTCTGAAAGCAAAGCTGACAATGACCACACAGCCGTGCAGTGTTAAAGTTCAAATTCCAACTAAGCTCCTCCCTCTGTGATGCTGTAAGACATTTACCTCATCAAAGTCTCTAGTAATTTAATGTTGCAAGTCAAGACCAGTTTTCTCTTCTGTACTTTCATCCTATAAATCTATCTGACTTTGATTTGCCCACCACT
Organism: Polypterus senegalus; assembly: GCF_016835505.1. Classification (NCBI taxonomy): domain Eukaryota; kingdom Metazoa; phylum Chordata; class Cladistia; order Polypteriformes; family Polypteridae; genus Polypterus; species Polypterus senegalus. The sequence goes on along the minus strand of NC_053169.1, from coordinate 85,198,362 downwards.
ACTCCCCATACATTCACAAGCCTTGCTCCTTTTTGATAGATGGTGTTTTGGTCAGAAGCTACTCAGACTGACACCAATGGAGGAACATAGAGCAGGTGAAGTAATTTATGACATACTCGACTCCTTTTCAATAAGCATAAATTGGATTTACAGCAGGATTGCATAGTGGTTGTTGATGGTGCCCCCATCAAGGCTGGTAGACTGACTGCCTTACCTCTGCAGATGCAGTTTTTACACCACATAATTTATCAGTTTGTGTTATGTTTTAAAAAACTGTGGTGAAACAAATAATACTTTGCAGGCAGGTGCTGGCCAAGAAGTCTGTGAATCCAAGTGATGTACTTATACAGAAAAATAATGGTTGGCTTAGTGAGGTTTAGAATGGCACACTTGAAAAGGCTGTTAGGCACACATTAGATGAATTCTAAAAGTTAAATTGTCAATTGTAAAGAATTCTAAAGGATAAATTTGCCTACTTGGTCAAATCTTTGTGTCTGGTCACTATTATTTCGAGTTTAAACATTCATTTTACTTCAGCATGTATATTTTTTGTCTACAGTTATCCTTAAGTCTAGTTGAAGCAGAAACCTTGACAACCTTTAAGAAGTATCAGAATGAAACATTGGGACAGCTTAGCTATTAGCTAAATAGATGAACTTGATAGACTGAATGGTCTCCTCTCATTTGTCAAGTTTCTTATAATAAAAAAGCACATTTATAGAGCATTTTTCTAACTTACTCAAAAAGCTTTACATAGACAGTGGGGAACCAATTCAACCACCACCACTAATGTTAGCATTTACAATACTGGCATGATAGGGTTATTGTTATTTTTGTGCCTGTACGCTCGCCACACATTAGCTACTAGGTGGTGAAGGGGTGAGAGAGACCGTTAGCCAGTCATGGACAGGGGATAGTTACTGTAGAGAGTCAGAATGGATGATGTCATAATTGGCAATTTAGCCAGGACATTCCGGATAACACACTGCCTTGGCTTTATGTCTTCTCTGAAAGAGGGCAACATTTTTCCAGCACAGTGTCCCTAATTACTGCTTTAGGACAGACTTACATTATTCATTTTCTGCTAAGACTAGAGCATAAGTTCTGACTTGTTCCACATTTCTGGAGAAAGCCAACCAGTAAAGGAGTAATTCATCGCTTACCTCAAACCATAAGTGCACCTACTTTGATTCTGAGAACTATTAACAGTAATTTAATAGATAGGACAAAAGTAAATCCCATGGTGCAGGCATGGGAAGCTTAATAATTAGCTAAAGAACATACCCATCTTGAACACATGATTGGAAAGATCAGGACTGCTATGTGCCTTTCTCTATAGAAAACAATTTAAACTTTTTAAATTTTGTTTTGTATTGTCTGTTATTGCCTTTTATCTATGTATATAACTATATAAATCTACCTATCTATTTGCATATATCCATCTATTATCCGTATGTTATAAACAAACTATATTTGTTTAGTGCAACAGGCATGTTCGGGTTATTTATAAGAACTAAGTCTATGGCCATGTTAAACCACAATAGAGAAAGTGAAAGTGTTAAATGTAGACTTTCACTGATTTGTGAACCTTATTCATTAATTGTACTTATTTCTTCATATTTTCTGTATGTACTCAATGTACATTTAACTTGACATCCTTTGGGGGGTGTCTTGTTGATTGTTTTAATAATTTACCTGCATTGTCTGAGGTAAACCTGATAATTAACTGAGTGATCATACACCCTTTCCTAATGTGAGCTTTGAGACACACAGTCCACTGGACAACCACTCCCTTTTAGCTTCCCAAATGCCTCTTCCAGCAGAAACCCAAACTTCTCCTAGATAGTATGCTCTTATGTTCTTAAAGCCAAGAATGTTTAAAGTTAAAGTTAATATCAGCAACAGTGATTACTGGCATCTAGGCCTAGGCTTGTTTCCACCCTGCACCTGAGGCTGCTGAGATTTTGGTTAGATGTGACCCCAAAACTGGAAAAAGTGAGTTCACTTTTTGAGAGGTTAGCTAAATTTCCAGCTATGATGGTCAACAGTCCCTAGAAGAAGTGTCTGCTATAGATCTATAAATTGCAGGGAAAAGTCAACTGAATTTTGCAAGTACTTAAAATATGCTGAAATCTGCCCATCTTTCTATTTTCTGGTGAAAACCTATCTTGCAAACTTTTATTTATGGTTATGTGAAGAATCAATATCCCATCTGTGCCAAGTCCCAGGCAAAACTCAGCCCTGGACAGTCCATTGCAAAGCACTATCACCACACATAGCCTTTACGCTAACTTACAGTCCTAACCCTGCGGTGGTCTGGCGCCCTGCCCGGGGATTTGTTCCTGCTTTGCGCCCTGTGCTGGCTGGGATTGGCTCCAGCAGACACCCATGACCCTATGTTAGGATATAGCGGGTTGGACAATGACTGACTGATAGTCCTAACCAACCTAACAAACATCCATGGGATGTTCAATAAAACATCTTTGTGGACGGTGGTCTGGGAATCAAATGCGGTGTCCTGGAGCTGTAATGCCTACACTCGTTTCGTGCTGAAGGAGGCTGGAATTCAGCAGTAGCATCAAACTGGGGCCCAGCAAAAAAACTGGTCAAAATCCTCAGTGCCAGAAAGTTATGCTGCACTGGCGCTTCACTGTTTCCTCTGTTTTTACTCCCTTCTTTACTTTTGTATATTAAAGAGTGTGATACACTGCTGTTCTCAATGTTTCTCTTGGCATTGCTTAACACTCAGCAATGGGGGTGGACATGGTGGCTTTACTAGCATGTGTGCTGGTGTTGTTTATTTCATGAAGCAATCTTGTTATTAGATGCTGTTTGGAGTTGTTTTATTTATTTTTGCACCAGTTTGAAATGCCCATACTGGAAATGGTGAATAATCTTTTTACTAATACAATGCAACAATTTGCATGCTGACACGAGGCGATTGCTACCGCTAATATGTCCTAGGTGAATGCAGATTATAAAAGGATAGGCCAATATCACACCCCAATAAATGACTCCTAGCTGTAATCACATCTTCGTCATAAAAGACATACAGTCAGTCTTGCGCCATGATACAATACTATAAGTCCTTTGAAATAGCTCGCCTGAGTCCATACGTTTAATTCCCCAATCAAAAGAATCACTTCCACCTACTGACAGGACTGTAGGAGCTCCTGGACTTCTTACATGGCCCGTGCAGTAACTGATCTGTTTTTTATTCTCCTTATTCTCCTTTTTTCCTTTCCCCTCCTCTTTTTCTCTCTCTCTTTAAAAACTGCACGCTTTATGCAAATCACTCCTCGAAAGAAAACAATAAAACCGGATGTTCCACCTCTGGGGCACCGCTGTCAATCTCTGGATGATAGAATCATCCCCACAACACCCGATCGACAGCAGAAAACATATTATATTTATGTGGCAGCGCTACAACATAAAGAGTTAGCATTAGGCATCATAAAGAAATACAACAACAACAAATTTTATTTATACACCTCCTTTCCCATATTGCAGATTATTTCATTTCTAAACTGCTTTGTCCTGATCAAGGCCACGGTGGGTGCTGGAGCCTATCCCAGCTGCCAGGGTAAGGCAGAAGCAAACCCTGGACAGGGTACCAGTCCATCACAGGGCAAACACAGACAAACACACAGGGACTGATTTAGTATCACCAATCCACCTATCCTGTATGTCTTTAGACTATGCAAGGAAACGGGTGCACCCAGAGGATACGCACACAGACACAGGGAGAAAATGTAAACCCCACACAGAAGGGGCCTGGGACATAAACCTTTGTCTCCTTACTGCAAGACAGCAGTGCTAACACTGCGCCACCGTGCCACCCATGCTCAAAATTGTTCACAGAAATATTCAAACGACAGGAAAAAGGCAGAAAAAAATAATTAAATAAACAACATTGGATACAAAACAGTATCAGTATAATACACTAAATCAAAATAAATACAGGAAACACAAATCTTTTAAATAAAATAGACAATAAATCAGAATAAAATACAACAAGAAAACCCCAAGTAAAACAACTGAATTTTGCAAGTACTTAAAATATGCTGAAATCTACCCAAAAAAATCCCGTGCACCTAGACTGAGAATCGGGTGAATGTCAGGGTAAGTTAAATGACTTCCTAATGAACTGAGCTTTAACTTGTTTAAAAGAATACGATGTGTCACCTGATCTCATTAATTTAGGGAGGTTGTACCAAAATCCGGCCGCTATAGAGCTGTAGGCTCCTTTACCCATTGAGTACAGGTTAGTACATGAGATTGCCGAAGATGAGCATGAGATGAGCATGGTGATGGAGGTTACTGATGTACTCCAGGGCAAGGCCATTTAAAACTCTATAGGACTCAGAAAGCCAATGAAAGTGGAGAAGGATGTCTCATGTGCTTATTGTTGGTGGTCAGTATAAGGACTCTTGCAGCAGAGTTTTGAACCAACTGGATTTGTAATAAGAGTAAAAAGGGGTCAGTAGAGAGTTACCATAGTCAATGCAGGATACAATAAAAGCTTAGAAAAGCTCCTCAGATTCAGAAAAGAAGAGGAATGACTGAGCAGAAAATTGTTATGGTGGTGAATGTAGGAAAGCTTAAGTGATTTAGGTGGGTGTAATTAGAAAGGGATAGTTTAAAATGACTTGTTTTACTCAGATAATTTGTAAAGAGTTTTTTTTTTTTTTCATTTGGGAGGAACAAAATGTTAATAATACAATTATCATGTGATCCCTATTAGGTCCTCTCTAAGAACGTGCTATCAGTGGCACAGGCCGCTCAGGATTAGAAGTCTGCCTCACTGCCCGTCTTAACCCAATTACTTGAATTCTAGGTATTACATGAAGCCAAGATGTAAACTCAAATAGCCTTGCACAGGCAATCACCATTAATGGCTTTCGTCAGGGTTTCTGCTGTATTACAAAGGCAGAGAACTGACATAGGTTTGTTGAGAGTCTGTATACACTGATAAAATGCATTGTGATTTGCAATCACCGTAAATATAAGCTGCATTCTAACCCGAAACCTCAGTGTACAAAAGGTCTGTGCAGCAGCTCGCTCCTCCATCTAGCATCATCCCTTAGATTGGTACATAAATCACGTTATCATTACTACTTTTCAGTACAATCGCGCAAATTGCTTGCCGGAAACCACTTACAGAGCTGAAATTCCAGCATCATGTTTATGCATTGAATACTGTGAAATAGGATTCTTTTGTCACAAATCTTATTTATACATTAATTACGTTCAGCTTTGGAGGTGAGATGGGGGGAGTATTTCAGTTCTGTGTGTTGAAAGTGATGAAAACCATAAATAACTACAATAAATCTGAAAAAGAAGATATACTGTGTAATATCTAGAGGGGTCACCAGGATCACATACATGTTACAAAAAGATGCCTGTCGGTGTCATTGAAGAGGTTGGTTAAAATCCTGGAGTGTGTCTGGTGTGAAAGGAAAAAAAGGCTAAGACATTGAGAGAAAATCATTTTAAGTCTAAAGGTTTTATATATTATATTTACGTTTATCTTATCTTGATTGTATATGTCACAAGATTTGCTTCAGATTGTATTATTAACTGCTTTGATATTGTCTGGATGCTTCAGAAAGACAGGTATTTATGAATAAATTGCAGGACGTCTCCATCTCTTCCACTGTACACATATGCAACTCTATTTAAAAAGAAAAAAAAAACTGTATTGTATGTATTGTGCTGCTGAATATGTTAAAATGATACTGTGTGTCTATATTGTGTGTTTAAGAAAAATCAACTCTGCAGAATGTTTGGTCATTATTCAGGTACCTAATCATTAGAATGGTCTTATTTAAACCAAGTGTTTAATATCTAATACTATCACCAACAATTAGTCCACTATTCTGTGTTGTGATAACACAATAAACTTGCTAAAAGTTCTTAAAACAATACATGTGAATGCTAAATGCATTTCTTCTTCTTCTTCCTCCTCCTCTTCATTCTGCCCCACTTCTATGTGGTGTCGAAGTGCTTGATCAACCTCCTCCAAACAGCTCGGCCCTATACCTCCTAACCAGTCAAGTCCTTTTCCTTCAGATTTTCTTTATCTATGCACCTCCACTTTGGCCTCCCTCACTTTCTCTTCCTCTGTACTTCCATTCCCATCACTCTTTTGCCCACATATTCATTGTCTCTCCTCCTCACATGTTCATACCACTTCAACTACTTTCCAGTACTTTCTTAGATATCGCTCTCACTTTTGTTATATCTCTGATGGTCTCATTTCTTACGGTCACTTTTTTGTAACTCTACACATCCATCTCAACATTCCTATTTCTACCACATCCAACTCCTCCTTCTGCTCTCATTTTACTGCCCACGTTTCAGCTCCATAAATCATTGTTGGTCTTACCAAGGTCTTAAAAACCTTACCTTTAACATTTCCCTTCATTTTTCAATCATGCAATACTCCTGAGACCTTATTCCAATTATTCCATCCACACTGCACTCTATGGGTTATCTCTATGTCTAACTTACATTTCGGGCTACCACTGACCCTAGATATTTAAATGTGTCCACTCTTTTCATTAGCTATCCCTGCAGGCTAACCTTATATATTCAGTCTTCATCTTCTTCATCATTAGTACTCTATTGTCAAAAGCCCTTCTCCACTCCCACCTTTCTGGTGCTACAGAACACAAGGTTAACAGCAAAAAGCCTGGATCAGGAGAATTGGTCTGTTATTCTATGACTCAACAATTCCATGACCAGAGATAAGGACTTAAAGAAGTTCTTTGATACACACCTACTCTAACTGGGATCTTGTCTGTTGCCCTAACACTGCTTTTAACCCGAGTCTTCACTCCCCTCATACGTATCCTGTACAATCCGCACATACTGCTCGGGTAGAATGTTAAATGTGTTCGATGCTCAGAAATTCAAGGAAAATAAACTTCAAGAGCGCAAAAATTCAAAGGGGAAAGTGCAAGCATTTTTTTTCTCATGCAACACAGCAACCAAATAATTTGTGACAAGTAACTTCGATTTGAAATAATGGACACTCGGGGGGAACTAGTACACACCAAGGATGCCAAAAATTAGGGCATACGCAAAAATTATTTTGCAGGTACATTTTACATATGAACAGGGTTGAGCTGTGTAAGCAGCACAGGTCCATACATGGATGCGTAGAACATGCCCTTCAAAAAGAAATTAAGTTAGACATATTTCTTTCAAGTGACACCACAAGGAAGCTTGGAAGTTAACCACTGTAGGTGTATTGCTTCTGTTTTATATTTTCTTATTATGTAATTAGGTTGAATAGTTTTGCTTCCAGGTAGAATATGGCGTCTGTACAGCTCCAAAAATATGCTGAATAATTGACAATTCCAGGTTTAACCGATGTGGGTGACCTTTGCTTTAAATGGTACCCTGTCTTGTAGAAAATGAGGCCATGGTAGGACCCAGCCACACATGACCCTAAGATGGATTAAGAAGATGTGTTATTAGTTAATTTATCTAAATTACTGCCTTTATAGGTTTTTGAGAATATATTTCAAGAACATATTTAAGATATCTTGAAATGCACTGGAAGCTATTTTGAGATATCTTAAAATCCATTACAGATATCTTCAAATCTATTTAAGTTATTTTGAAATGTACTTGATATATCTCAAAATGTACACAAACTTATTTCAAGATATCTTGAATGGTATTTGGAATATCTTCAAATGGATTTTAGATATATTTAAACAGATGTATTTTCAAATATCTGTACCTTTTTTCGAGATATCACACATCCATTTCCAGAAATCTTAAAATCACATCCTGTGCATTTCAAGATATCTCAAAAACATTGAGAATACATCTGCGATATCTTGAAATACACAGGAAGTTGTTTTAAGATATCTGAAAATCCATTTCTAATATCTCAAAATGCCCTCCTACCTATTTTAAAATATCTCTAAATGTTAATTTGGCTCACCATACCTCTCAGAAGCCTTTAATACACATACAGTGTATAAGGAATTATTCTCCTTGTCACATATCTGTTCTAGAAACTGAAGGAACCCATTTTCTCCACAAAGACACAAGTGTGTTTTTAAATAGCATTCCATAAGTGAAAAACCCACCAATAAATTTACATGTATGTATAGGTTTTGAATTAGTTTCTTTTACTAAGTTTTTGCTGGTGTGCCCATTCTAGACTTAAAAAAAAAAAAAACGGCCACAGTAAATTTCCTCGTTTATTGGATGTTCAGAAGAAATCTTGACACTAAGCTGTTTTGAACTGAAGGCTGCATGGCCAGCAGTGGTGTCTTACAGTTTCAGGTACTTCGGTTTGCTTGGCGACTTTACGACAGACAGTGTAGATGTGCACATTCTGACTATGCTCATGGTTTTTTTCCTGGTTATTCTGATGCCTTCTCACTATATATTTATGTAGTTTGAATGGACACCCAGTAAGTGAAGAACTGTAATGATGGGGAGAAAAGAGTGAATAAAATATTGAAAATATGGCACACTAACTTTATAATGTGAGGGGTCAGAACATTGAATATAACAAGAAACCAACAGGATGGTATTAAGCTACTGTCCCTTGATTTCATTATAATGAAATTAAAGTACTTTTTTTCTAAAAAACCACAATGCAGAATAATGCATGAATTATCTTTTTTATCAAAAAGTAATTTTCCACAATTTTAAAAACATACTATCCCTGAAGCACATTTTAGCAGAAGTTCATGTTACTATTGCAATGCAAGCAAATTATGTACATAATTTAACTATGGCTCTCTTCATCTAATATCAAAAGTAAAATCTGAGAATAACCTCACAGTTGGGAGCAAATGATAATCATCCCTAGGAGACCATTATAAATCTCTAATGGTTTTTTAATGTTCAAAAGTTACGCCAACAAAGAACAGCTATTGTAAATCATGAAAAGTGGGCAATGATGGCACAGACTTAAAAAGGAAACAGACAGCTTTCAAAATTTTGCTTGGCTCCCTCATTAGAATACATAAAAGCAATGAGACTGACTCTGGTCTTCAAGGCTCTGCCTCCATGCCACCCAGTGACAGCAAAGCCTTCCCTTAAACAGGACACATAAGAACACATAATTATTGCCCAATTCAAAGTGAAAGTTCAGAGCCAAAATTACAGATACAGAAATCCAAAGGAGAAACACAATGACTTAGAATCGTTCAAAAATTAATTCAATCTCAGTTTCTCCAACTGGTAATACATTAGGCCAGTCATGTTTTAATAGTGTAATTAAAATAGGATTTTTCAACATAGATAATGACATGCTTTAGAAAGTACAAACTAAGTTGTCATGCCACTGAAAAAAAATTAATCTTCATCTCCTTAATCTTTTGGCCCAAAAGTTAAACACGCATTGAGAAGATGAGTGGGACAAGTCACTTTATTGAATGAGAGTGGAATGAGACCTGGTTAGATAGGGAAAAGCCAATAAGCAACCATTAAAAATTAAAAAGGGGAGGAGGATGTTAGAAATATGTGTAATCAAAGGCAAAATCTAATTAAGCTAAACAAAGTAAAATCATTAGGCAAAGCACAAACGAAGAGTATACCATAGCAGTGATTAAAAATAGAAATACAAAACTGGAAAAGAATCTCAAAGTCAATTTGTTACTATATGCTACATTTGCACTAAATGATGCACATTGTCCTGATGCACTACATCTTCTGTATTTGCACCATGGTTCTGTAGACACGCAATTTTGTCCCAACCTGTACTCTGCATAAAGAAACTTGAACTTGAACTAATGACCTAACAGATTCAATGATTGACCCAAGAATGAGGGTGAGGAGTTCACACCAACGGAAAGGTCAAATGAGTTCTGGTAACTGCCAGGCAATTGTAGATACTAAACTAACTAAAGATAAAGGCGACTTGCAAATAAGAATGGTCTGAAGAAAAGCAAATATGTAGAGTTTTTACAAGGTCAATCTGAACAAGAATGAGGAAGTCAGATGTGCGGAAAAAGTCATAACACTTTTTTTTTTCTTTTGATACCTAACTGATGATGAGACAAGGTTTTCCCAGGAACCCATAGACTGCTGTGGGTGCCGCTGTGTTTCGAATTTCACTCCTAATGCGTTTCCATGTTTTGTGGGCCATAGTGGCTAAGTCAGTGGTACTCCTCAATTTGCTTGGTTCACATTTTATTTGGTGCAAATTTTTTCTCCTTTCAATCCCATGGCCATTTCAGCCATAGAAGCTGAATGATATATTGTATGTCTGTTCAACGTCATGAATGGTTTAAACATGCATGCCACTTTATTATATACATTTCCAAACGAGTGCTGTAATACATAACAATTTAGATTATTACATATGAAAAAATAATTATATTAGGTATAATAGTAAGTAAAGCTCACAAGGTAATGTAACTGAAGATTCTGTCGTGCCAACCCAGTCCTCAGAAGGAACATTGTTACTGCAGTCTAATGAGTTTGGTGGTCGTCAGATGCCTAGACAGGGCATGTTTTTGAACATTGACAAAAGGCAAAGGATTGGTCCTAATTGGGAAGGTTCTGTTTGTGAGCACTCCGAGTCTGACACTGACTGTAACAAGAGCAAGTGCATAATCAATGATGCAGTAGACTGCTTTGTGGAAATCAATTTAAGTGAAAAACCTCTTTAAACTGATATATATATGACAACACGAGTGGCACACCTTATAAACCATTCACAAGATAACTCTCTGTATAGATGGCTGGAGCAAAAACAGCCTCGCTCAGTATTTTATTGGCACCTCAGTACATTTATAATCTTTTTGTTATGTAGGCACAGCATGCATTTCTTAATCCTTGCTGAACAGCCGTCTTTTAAACTAAACTAAAACAATTCTCTGAAAATAAAGTCATTAAAAATAAACTCTAAAACAGAAATCATCAACAGTTCATAAAACTAGACTGAAATTAAATTGAAAAGGAAATGATAAGATGAAAATAGAATAGAAATAGAAAAAAAAATGTGAACTAAAATAACCTTGCTAATCTGTCAAGAGGTAAATTTAAAAAATACTGTTGCTAACGCACTGCAAGCTAAGTCTATAATGATCAAAATAAGTAACAAGCATTGTATTCTGTAAATATTGAACATGCATTTCATTTGTCCAAACATGTGTCTAACTTCCCCTTAAACATCATAAAGTATTGTGTATTATGATGGGCGGCCTCAGCCTTTACCACCCACCAAGAATGCCAGCTGAATGTAAGGACCGGGGGAGAAAGCATCTCCAAGGCACTAGCTCCCCTGGGATGCTAGTGGGCAACCCTCCTGGGCTGCTGTGGCACCACGGATTCCCACAGGGCACGCTGGGACTTGAACTTTGGTACAGCCCTGTTGGGTTCAGTGGGGGCCGCCAGGGGGAGGTGCACAGCCCTACAGTGGACTTCCACCACTCCTGGGAGTGATTCCAGGTAATACTTGATGAGCCACTTGGAGCACTCCCAGGAGCTGAATAAAAGGAGCCGCCTCACTCCATTCAAGGAGCCAGAAAGTGAACGAAGTTTGCCAGGAGGAGTGGAGGCAAATAGAAAGAAAGGACTGTGTTTTGTCTTGTGGACATTGTGCTCTTGTGGGGAGCATAGAAAGTGCTTCCTGACCTATAAATAAAGGTGTGCAGTGTAGCAATTAGTGTCCTGCCTGTCTGTCTATGCCGTGGTTAGGGCAGCTATATGTGCCCAGGTGGTCCACAGTATCTAAGCTGTCTTCTTACGTTCCTTGTGTTTTATGAGCGGGTCCATCCTGATGTCACTACTGCTGGACTGTTCAGTGTATATTGCTTGGATTTTTGTTGGTTTAAATATTTTTGCTTCATTTTTGGAGATACTGTACTAATAATTGGATGAAGATGTAGGCTTGTTAGCTTTGGGTTGCCTTTTAAGGCAAATTCTTTCTGCCTCATTTTTGCTTTATATCCCTTTGTTTTGTTATATTTGGTTTGTTTATATAAATAAATTCTTCATGAATATTGTGGATCTGGTCTTCTCAAGCCAAAGGTTGCATGCATTTTCATGGACTGTTGAAAATTGAAACTTTTTTTATTTTTATTTTTTACTTTTAAGGTCACTGACCCATTTTGGGTCTGGACAGGCCCTAAAGCCTGTCTGTTGAGTTTAGGGTCAGGCTTATTTTTGAATTTTTTGTCTGCTTTGTGGGCTACACCCCGATCTGCCATCTGGTGCATTACATTTCATAACACTGGATGCAAGTGCATGTGCAATGTATAAGCTCAAAGACTGGTAAATATAAGGATAGGCAAAAGACAGGGACAACGATATATGTGTGGGTGTAGATGACAAAGATTCTTTATGATTTAAGGGAAGGTTACTCTAAAATGAGTGTTTTCTAATTACATCACGTACACAACTAGTTATTGCAAATAGGATTTCATCTATTGGCCACAAAAGAAACAGAGCAACTAATCTATAAATAACATTACTCTTTCATGAGTATGGAGACAAAGTTAATATGATTTTAGGTCAATAAAAATATGAAAAGTGTGGAACAAAATTGATCAATAACACAGTTGGAACTAGGGCTTTGTGAGGTCTTAAATGTTCAGATCATCACATAATCATTCCAAAACATCAACAACATACGATGTCATCGTAGTTAGGGGGTTGGTTTCAGGGGTGTGCAGCTATGGCTTTGTTGTCTCACAAATTACTGCAAACCTGCACATGTGGGAATATGTGGTAATGTAATTATAATGATTCAAAGGTGATTTGCTCCACGCTGATTTAAACTTGTTACAAATCTAAATGCTGTATTGATGCGAATTTCTAAAATTAGAACTGCTCATTCTAAAATGGAATGAATGAAGAAATGCCTACTAACAGGAAACTATTCTTATTTTTTTTGGGAGGGGGGACTATAAGTTATTAATTACTTTTATTCACTCAAACACATCCTCAGTTGTTCACTTTCTACAATTTTCTGAACAAAAAAGCAACTTGGCATCCATTACAGAAAAAAATTATAGCCCACGTTTGATCATGGCTTGGCTATAGCACATATTTTGCCAAACTGTATCACAGTAGGGGATTAAAACCCCCTGGTGTGAACCTCTAAATGACCACAGACAATAATGAGAAAGGAAACTCAATTTTTCAGATAAGAAATAGAGCTCAGTCAACCACAACATACACACTTCTTCATTCTGTGCAAAGCATGGTATAATCTATTTTACACAATGCACAACAATACAGTTATCCAAAGTATATTAAAGATTTCACTCTAGCTATGAACGATGTTGTCAAATTAGGGTTCTGCAAAAATGAAAAACATGGCAGCCAAAGCCATAAGTGGATGGACCAGGAAATGAAAGAGAAACTTGTTATCCAACAGACTGGAGTCAAAAGGAAAAACCCAAAACATTAACCAAAAATCTAAAGTATACAAAAATCTTTTGAAAAACTAGTAAACACACACACACAAATGTTTACATGAATTGAGAAACATGAACATTATCATAGTGTCAGGCATTAACAAGACAAAAACAAAATGCCACAGGAAAGACTGATAAAAAAGAATTGTAAAAATTATGATGCCAAAATGAGTAAATAAACAGAAAATAAGCTAATAATTACACATGATGCAAAACCTTCAAATCATGCTAGGTCATGTGGTTTGGGACTGTCCTGAATTATGTCCATTTTCTTACAAATTATTTACTAATTTGTCCAATGGAATTGGATTCATAATTATCCAAATCTTCTAACGGCACTGTATGGAGTTACATAAGAAAGGAGAAGTTTATATACTGGTAAGTTTATTGATTTCTTATAATATGCTGCCTAAGCATAGACTTACTCAACCTTAACCCACCCTCTTTAACTTGATGATAATGGACATCTTATGTTTATTTAAAACTTGTTAACATTTTGCAGTGATTGCTCCATGATGATTCCTTGAGCTATTTGTCATAATTCTAGAAAGAAACAACATGAAATATCGATCTCTTAACTGATTCACACTGTAAAAGTAGATCACAGTTTTCCATTTTGGATGTTTTGAAATAGCGGTTATGATTGTTTTTAATTGCTTTTATTATCACACTTCTCTTTTCTATAGTACAGCATGCCATGATGAATAACATCAATTTTGTGAAACTGCATTTTATGTTATAGAGTAACAGTTTAATGGAGCCGATCACGGCAGCAGCAGCAGCAAGGGGTATAAAGCAAGAGCCCTCCATGGTTGGGGCACCAGTCCACTACATGGCACACACAAATGGGGCAGTTCACTTGCCAAATCAGCCTAACACATATGCCTTTATTATATGGAAGAAGTCTGGAGACATGGCCAGAATGTGCAAATCCCACATAAACTGCATCCCATGCCGAGACCTGAACACATCACTAACCACTACACCAAAATATCAACGGTGAGAACCATTATGCAATAAAACGTTATGATGTCAAAACAAAAGTACCAATGAAACATAAATCCACTAGACTTCTGTAATCAGGCTAGTTTGCCAATGAAACAGGTGGGGCGACAACAACATTTATTTATATAGCACATTTTCATACAAATAATGTAGCTCAAAGTGCTTTACATGATGAAGAAAGAGGAAAAAGACAAAGAAAGAATTCAAATTAAAGAACACTAATTAAAATAGTAAGGTCTGATGGCCAGGGAGGACAGAAAAAACAAAAAAAACTCCAGACGGCTGGAGAAAAAATAAAATCTGCAGGGGTTCCAGGCCACGAGACCGCCCAGTACCCTCTAGGCATTCTACCCAACATAAATGATCAGTCCTCACTGGTCAAGTGGTCCATCCCCATACCTCATTCAACACGCCCTTAAGTCACCTCTGACCGTTCTTTTTTCTACCATTCAAGCACCCAATACATCTCTTGACTCTTTTTTTGATGTGTTAGAGGCTAAGAAGCAGCTCAACAACCCCTTTTAGGGGTCAGTTCTGGTTATTCCTCAGAACATGTATGAGTCGAGGAGAGTCCCAGAATTTTAATGGAGACAGCTAAGTAAAGTTTCCTGCGCCACAAAGCTGTTCATGGTGTCTAAGCAGCGAGTAACTATAGTAACAACATATAGAATTGCGCAGTATGGCTCCACATATCTCTTTGAGGTAGTGTATGGTTTCTAACTAATAACTGGTGTAGATTATACAAGGTCTGCCAGAAAAATGAAGGTCAATCCGAATGTTTAGTTGTCTGTTCCTGGTGTCAACGAGTACAATTGACTGCTCTTTACATATCAGACACTTCACTTTTTGTTTTAATTATCCTATCAGAGACAAATCTGGCTCACCTACTGCTAATGGGGTAAAATGTATGTTCCCACCTTCTTTTGCATTTTTTCCTATTCAACTATCATCTTCTCTTATTTAAATTAACAAAACAAGCCATAACTTGGAAAAAAAAAAAAAATCACTTTACGTGGCCACATGCCAAGGAAATCATTGCCTTGCTACCATATCTAATGCAATATGTACCAACAGATTGCACAAATTAAACCTATATACTATAGAGCAAAAGGGTAGGTATCAAATGAAACAACAGGTGCAAACGCTGCATAAAAGACCCAGGATCTGTCCAATCTGAACTACTTTGATTTTCATTTTAAATAAAACAAGCTGATATTCTTTGTCATGCATGCAGGCAGCCTCTTGCTTATTCTCTCGCCCGATTCCAGATGCTCGGCTAATCCCACTGTGTTATGAATAGAAACCGTGATTTACATTTCCTCTGAAGGGTGATTTCCTATCTCTTGACCTTTACAGTTTCCAAATCCGCCCATATGACTTTGTGCACCTTATTTGTTGAACATATCCTGTGTGTGTGTGTGTGTGGCTCTTTGATAAGAATGCTAATTGAGTGTCAGATTTCATTCTATCCCCCGAGATGTACATGCAAATTCGATATGGAATCTGAGGGGCAGAGATGACCAATCCTCTGCTCTCAGTAAAGCTGTAAAGTTCATAACTATTCTACACTAGCTGAAATACCCAGTGTTGCCCAGGAGGAGAATAAAGTGTTTTTTTTAATTGTTTGAGAAAACCATAATTTTAAAAAAAAAGCACAACTTTAAAAAAAAAAAAAAAATTAATTAACAAACAAACAATGAAGACTCACGAATGTCCTTGTCTTGTATGTATGTTATCATCCAGTTGACACTCAAAACTAGCCAATACTATTTAATTTCAAAAGCAACAGGGGTGCGGTGCTGCTTAAACATAAAAGAATGCTGGCAGTCACCTGTTATATACTAACTGTGGAAGCCGCACGGGTTCCTAGAAAGTACTGGGCATCTCTCTGCTATGAGGACTCGTGTTGCTGACGTGCTCGCATCGTTTGTGTATTAGCAGCTAAGCATCTGTCTTTCTTAGGAGGTTTCCTTTTGCTGGTGTGCTGGCCTCATTTGCGATACTCAGAGCTGGAGCCCTCACCCCGACTCTACGTCTCACTTCCGGGCCGGACAGATACACACACTTGAATTCGTAGAACTCCGTTTAATTTCAAAAGCAACAGGGGCACCGTGGCGCTCAAACATAAAGAATGCTGGCAGTCACCTCCAGTTCGCCCTCTGGTGGTCCTTCCGAGTGTCAACCAGATGATAACATACATGCAAGACCGTAAGATCAACCCCACCCTACCCCGAAGGGGTGGGTTAGGGCTGATTTCACCCTACAGTATTTTTAGTTGACCAATGAGAAACATGTGTACTAAGTTTCATGAAAATTACTCCAGTGATTCGGACATGATGCAGGAACATATATACATACACACATTGACTTCTATATAATACATATATATATATATATATATATATATATATATATATATATATATATATATATATATATATAAATAATATTATATTATATTATATTATATTATATTATATTATATTATATTATATTATATTATATTATATTTCTGCAGAGTTCACTAGAATATTTCCCCCAAGGAAGATTGCTTGACAACTGCAAATTTTCGTAAAGCAATTATCAATAAATCTATCAGCAAGATTACTTCATCCCCACTGTCACTTCTCTACACCAGTAAAAACTCAGCATAAAAACGTTATGGATTAATAGCTTCCACCTCCATTTGGTTGTTTTCTACACCATTACTACTCGCTCAGTATGAGGACAGAGATAAGAAGCCTTGACCTTAGTACTGCAGAAGCTGGCAGGAAATAGATGGAAGTTGAAGCAAAATGTAAATCCTGGGGTAGAAGCGGAATTCACTTTATGCTTATAAGTGATTTGCTGAGCTCTGCCAAGATGGTCAATTTTTAAACTGAAAAAATTTGAGGCAGAAAACTTTTCACTTTTATGGCTTTTCCTTCACTTTAATTCTTCATAATCCGGCAGTAACTCATAGAAAGCATTTTGCAATTCAATTTGTTCATTTTCTTAAGTCTTTTTTAACTTGTTATCCCCCATAGGCTGCTATTAAGTAATTTGTGACAGACACTATAGAAAAGAAGGGCTGATGGGGAAAAAAAGACATAATCATCGGAATCTGTACAGCAGGAGACATAATTCACTACTCCCCCACAAGCGGCTGAGTAATCGTCAGAGGTGGCAGCTGCCTACAGACTGCAAGCCAGGAAATTAAAACAATAAAATACACAATTTCTAAACTTGTCAAATAATTAGCAAAGAATGACAGTTCACTAAAATAAACTCACTTGCCACTGTGTGATTTTCTTATTTTTTATTCCAGCCCTGCTCCTGCTGGTTTTTGCTTCAGACGAACTCCATTGCTAAATTATTTCCTCAATTAAAACAAATATTAGAATTATCCTTCTCTCCAGTGATGATAAATGAGTTACCTTGCTTTACTTTATCTTTCTTGCAACATTTACCTTTCGTACTACTAATCTGAAAGTGTGACATGTGAAATAGGAAGGAGATATAAAGCCTCCTCTGTGTGAGTGTGCTCTGTGATGGAATGGTAACTCATCTAAGGCTGCTTCTTACCAGGATGGGCTGAATTAGACAAATTGGATAGAGATAAATAATTTCAAAGCATTTATGTGAATATACTTTCAAAACATGGGAGAAAGGGAACTTCATTTTATTGTCTGGATACTTTCTGACAAGATGCACTAAGCACAATGACTGACACACATTGCTCACCAAATATATGAACATTAGCACTGGTGGACAGGGCCCCTAGGACACTGAGATGATGTAAGAGGCACACCTTACCATTCTCTTAATTTCTAATGGTAACAGCTTTAGAAGTTGTGGATAGGAGTGTGGTGAGGCAGACTTTGTTGTCATAGGTTAGGATAAGGCAGGCAACTAAAGATACAGGTCAGAAGATGTAAAGTGGTCAAATTCCTTTAAAATTGGGGCTAATCGCCAATCAGTACTTTAAACGTTAACCCTAGTCAGAAACACTATAGCTAGTTAGAAACCTGGAGGACCTTAATCAAACAGTTCATAGACAATTCCAATACAAAGATGATGAGAATCTCACACTTCTGATACATATATCATCACCTCAACAACGTTATCCGAAGCACCTTCCTAGCAACCCATGACAACGTTTCTGGCTAGAGTGTGCAAATAGGTGCCATGTGTCACAAAACCAAAATGGCACTGTGGTACATCCAAAATGAATAATTGCTAATTACTGTATATAAAAAGTTCAACCATTATCATTTGCAAAAATAAGCACATATTGAAAATCCCTGCGGATTTATACATGACAGAGCCTTACAAATAATTAATAAAGTTCTGAATTCACAGCTGAGACTTGGGAAGGTCTTCCTGTGAACTTTTTACCCAAAAGTCAGATGAGAAAGGTATTTAGTCAAGAAAATCTTAAAGCTGAACAGACCAATATAAAAACATCAAGCTTCTTACTCCATATGTACTTCTCTATAACTAGAAAATATGATTTCAATCTAATAAACAGTTATGTAATAATTCCTGTGAGCGTAAGAGATCCATCCATTCTTCTGTATGCAGAACCTCAGCGTGCTGTTTTCTAAATTGTAGGACACACTCATGTACACCAAACCAATTTAAAGTTACCAATAAGCCTAAAATGCAAGACACCCGAAGAAAGAACATAAACACACTAGTGGTGCGCAGTATAGTGCTAGTGAAACAGTATCAAAATACTATATATTTTTGGTAATTTTAGATACTTTATCAGCATTATGGCAATTTCAGTACTGGAAATAAATAGCTGTGTAGAACTCTCAAAATCCTGACTGGGTCCCCACAGTACTCCCCTAATAGTATGGTGTTTGACCACCCACATACACTTCACACTCATCATTATGATGTATGAATATCAGACCACTCATGTTGCCTCTCATTGGAGTTGGCCAGAGTAGAGCGGTGGGCAAATATCTGTTATATGCTTCTGTACCATTCTGGTACCGGTACTGAGGTGCGAACAACAAAGACACTACTGAAGCCAAAAATTCAGTATGGATCCAATACTACAGTCACCTACTGTATATAGTAACCAGGCTGGCATTCAAACAGAGGCTTAAAGAGCTTTAAAGCAGCCATGCTGGCCAGAGCCTTCAATAAATTATTCTCTCTCTTTCAAACCCACTTAATCCAGGTTAGGGTCATGATGGGGCTTGAAACTCTCCTTGCAGCAGCTGGTACAAGTCAGAAGGCAGCCCTAAATGGAGCACCAGTCTGTCTGCTAGACTAGCATGCACAACCACACTTACTAAAAATGGAAAAAATATAAAGAGCAACACATACACAGGTAAAAGTTGCAAAATCACACAGACAGTAACCAGACCAGGACTTGAGCCCATTCTCCTGGAGCTGTGAGGCAATGATGCCAACTATAACTTACTAGCCGAAGTCCGGCTTGGCATAGGGCGGTGTAAGAATAGGAACTGAAAACGGTGAGAAAGGAATTCAGTATAACAAAGGCTTAGGAAACCACCATCGCAGTATAACGAAAATAGCAAGGAGCGAAACCAATGTCAATGGTCGAGAGAGTACCTTCCTGTAGCAGGCTACGGAAAACATAGACATACTGTATATAGATAGACGCCGCATTCACTGTGTTGCCCAGTCGAGACGATAAGTCAGCGTGTCCGCCCAATTGCGAGTGGTAAAAGTGCCATTTAAACTAATACAGGTAGACGTGGAAACCGACTGACACTCGTCTCGATCACTCTGATTCTCATCTGCAGCTGTACTTTCTGTGCCACACATTAAAATCTGCTATGGGAGCTCGAGCGTCTGTCATAGTGCTCCTCAAGTAGGTAATTCTCTTCTCTCTCATATATGTCAGCTCGATTCAATAACACATTTTAAAACTACCCACTAAACTTATCTTTTCAAACTGGCATACCAATTGTGAATTTTGCACTGTTACTGCCAGTTATCTTTGTTTGTTTGGTAATTATTGATGTTTGATCGAGAGCGACCGTGGACGCGGAAGTAGGATTAGAGATGGCGGGCAGGGCTTTGTCGTGGGTATCCCATAGTCTTAGGGCTCTGTGAGCTGGTGGGCGTGGCTTTCTGTCTTGCGTGCGCTCTCTGTCTTGCTTGCCCTTAGTTAGAGTTGGCGGGTGGGGCTCCGTGAATTGGCGATCGCGGCTCTCTGTCTTGTGTGCGGTGTAAAGTCAACGTGGCTCAGAGGTGCATGTGGACTTTTGCACAGACGAAAGCGACTGAGGCTGTGTTTGGTGAGTTGTTGCGGGCCTCAAGAGCGACGCTGGACTCGGGAGGAAGGTTACAGTTGGCGTGCGTGGCTCTGTTGTGTGTATCCCATGAGGCGGTAGGAGGGTTAGAGTTGGCGGGCGGGGCTCTGTCTTGCTTGCCCTCAGTGTCTTGCTTGCGCTCAGTGAATTATATATATATATATATATATATATATATATATATATATATATATATATATATATAGATAGTAAATTGGTAATTAGAATCAGTATAGTATGCAAGTAGTTAAACAACATTAAAATAAGTCACAAGAGCCATATTTTCTG